>NW_028181701.1:0-71428 GCF_963514085.1 Chelon labrosus | reverse complement strand
AAAAAACACCGAGTCTATCTCGCTAAGCCCCATAGCCTTAGCCACCAACGGGGCTAGCTGGTAAATAAGGCTTTTGCCAAAGCCTGTTGGTAGCAGAGCAAACACATCCTTCTTGGCAATGAAGTCTTTCAACGCCAAACGTTGCTCTTTTTTTAAAATAAACTTGCGTTCTAAGCTACTTAAAACACTGTCTAAGGCTGCATCGAACGGTAACGTTAGGTCCGCTGCCATGTTGGATTAACACACTACAAGCTTCGGTGTCGCACATAGACGTCGTCATCGTCTTGCTGCCCCCCCCCCCCCCCCCCCCCCCCCCGTTCTGTGATTGGTTCCCTATCTCTGGCGCAAATATGGGCGATGGTTTCCAGACTGCTTTTGCAGCGAGAATGAAATCGCGCGCAAAGCAGTATGAGAACACCCAGGCTAAGGCATCACCAGAAAAACAAAGAAAAACATCATAATACACAGTTGTAAAAAAAAAAATTAGATATTATTTCAGGGGGCCCAGAATTCCTAGCAACGGCCCTGGGCAGGGTGCTCATTGAGTCGATGGCGATCTACCGGTAGATCTCGAAGGTAGTGCGGGTAGATCACGTGCCATTGAAATTTTAGTCTAAAACATTCATCCGTTGCAACTCCAAAACAAACAGCAAGACAAACGTTCATCTTTATTTATTTTTACTTTATATTTGCAACATACCCTCAGTTCAGTGGCATAAATCCACGGCCATGCACAACTTCAACAACAATCAACAATCAAGACTACCGTCTTTCTTAAAGAGACAGCGCTGTTGTTCTAAAGGTGCAGTGCACCAATTGTTCTTATAAAAATAAAAGCAAAGATGGATAGAGCACTGTAGCAACAATTAATATGACAGTTATTAATGTGAAAGTACAGGTTTAATGCTGACTGGCAGAAAACATTCCCGTGGCTCCTTTACCAAAACGAATTAATGTAAGTACCACCAAGTACTTACACATAGGCATTATGAACCCTGCCTGTTGTATGAATGTTCTATGTTATAACACAGGCCAGATAAGCTTCAGTCTGTGCAGTACTTGTAAAACTGTAAAGCTATGAATTTAATTGTTTTGCTTATAAATGCCTTCTCGTTGACCTCATATCACTTTATTAAAGAAAAACACATTATTTGGTAACTTTTCATCGTGCCCCTAAAATTATTTGTGTGCTACTAGATTTTTCAACTTAGGAGCACACGTGCTACTTGGGACAATGCTAAGCTCAAGCCCTGCTTGTCACCAGGGGCAGTGGGTGTGACCGGGGTTGAATGATTGCCTAATGAATATCACTTGCACCTACCTGTGAATCTGTTCTGTCTGATACAGAGAGAGGGGGAGGTAGGGGAGGGATTTTACTGTTGACCTCTTAAGCTATTGTTCATCATAGTTTAGTCCTGCAAGTCAATCTGCATAATAATATAACAAGAAGTATGTGTTATCAAAAGGATAAAAATAAAGGCCCCTAAATAGCAGTAATGGTTTCATGTTTCCTCCTTGGACTCAGCGTGTCAGACAGAGCTCCACTTTCTCCTCTCATGACTAACTTAGTCCTGATAGTCACACTACAGTAAATCTGAGCCACCAACCTCAGCGTACGTTACTGGTGCACACTAGGGTTGGGCGGTATGACGATATTATACCGTGTGACGGTATAAAGTGTCTACCGGTAGAGATTTTGCGATACCGTTTATACCGGTGAAAGAGCAGATGCCTGCGGCGTCTCTCTGAGTCACTGTAATTACACCGCCTCGACACACGGGGCACTGCAGGCTTTGCAGCAGACTGCTTGGCGTGGTTGCATGAGCACGACGAAGAAGAAACAGCTTTACCTGAGTCCTGAGTGATAACAGAGCCCGTCTACGGAGAGCCTTCCCACTCTCTATTAAGTCCCATTGTAACGAATTGTGGTTGCAGTTCCACCAGATTTCCACTGGGGGCGATCGCCATGAGTGCAACATGAATGGGACTCTATGGAGCTAAACGGCTAAATGTGTCTCTTTCACCCGATTGTCGTTGAGAAATCTCAGATTTGATTGTAGGTTTTGCAAGTTCAACATGGGTTATAGGTCAAAAGTTGAATGAACGAGAACTTATGTCCTTTCGTTTTCTTACAGGTTGAGTTGTTGTTGCCCAAAACACGCTAGCATTGTGCTAATGAACGCTGATTGGTCAGTGAATGACTAATTACGACCAGATCCCGCTTGACGGCATCGTGGCATCCGAAGCGGGACCAGAATGTTAAGGCGGACTTTTTCGCCCAAGTTTTTTTTTTTTCGGCCCGGTCTTTTAAAACAACGAAACAGAAACTCTTCTAGCACGATTATTTACCCGTGTCAGCTGTGTTGTCCATGCCTCGAGAGAAAAGAAAGTGCAGAGCGCGAAAGCACCAAAGCAGTGGCTGAAGGATTGCCGTAAAGCAGTATCTGGTCGTACGATGTGTATGACGTCATTGACATTTTAAAATACTTTTTAAAGCAAAATAAGTGACTCTAAAAAATCTAACACCCAGCAGTGTGTAATTTCTTTGCATCTCCTTTCAAATTCAATATTCAAATTACTGCACAAAAAATTATATCCTGAGAAAAGTGGATTTTGAGGGGTACTGCTCCATAGACCGCCATTCATTCTGCACTCGTCCTGAGAGCGCCCTCATATGGAATCAGAGTGGAACTGCAACAGTTCAGAACCCGGAAGTTCAGTGAGAGTGGAACTTCTCCCCATATTAGACGTTCTCTGGTGATAACAATCGCGGCGGTCACGAGGAAACGGAGGCAGCCCGACCCACCCATGACGAAGAGGAGGAGGAACTCGTTCCGAAAAAGGGGTGCTACGTCTTTTGTGTGGAACTTTTTCGGATTTAGAAAATCCGACAACGAACAAAAAGTGATACTCTGCAAAGAGTGTCGCGCGACTGTAGCTGCTGGAGGTGGAAACACCGGTAATCTCTTCCACCACTTAAAGTTAAAACATGCAAAGCAGTATTATGAAAGCTAAAAGATGCACCTGTCACCTTACTTACCTTACTAAACTTAAATACTTTTTCTCATTAGTTATTTTTATTTCTTATTAAGATGGAGCTCTGTGTTTACATTTGTTATAGCTAAAGTTCAATGTTTACCAGACATTTGCACATTCTTTGTGGCTTATTATATTATTATATTTTCTTTAAAATAATGTTATGCTGCTGTGAGCAAATAAAAATAAAAGAGGAAAATGGTCAAATGCGACAGTATGGTTATTTTAAGCCATTAATTGAATTTACAGGGGGGAAAAAACATACCGTGATATAAGATTTTGCTCATACCGCCCAGCCCTAGTGCACACCAAGCTGAGCCACCTGCTCTGCTCTTTAAAATCCTCAGATGGATCCTCTTTTTTATCTCTTCCTGAGCCTATGCTCTTTGTTATTTATGTTGTGGCTCGTGTGGAACTTTATTACAATTTCATTCAAATGACTGGCGTTGTCATTTTGTTTCCATAACTGCTGTGCTATGATGACGGGTTGTGTTAGCTCCATGCTCATTTAAAGTTGCTGCAATTTTAGTTGAAGGCGTCTGGAAATATTCTAACATTTCCTCCAACTGATCTGCTTTCTGCCTCTGATCCTGAGCCTGTCATCATCCTCTTTGCTCTTTAAAGTGGAAGCTTGTGCTAAATTTGTTCCATTATATTGAAAATGTTAGTGTTTCACTTTAATTCAAATGTGAGAGCTCATTGTTGTGATGCTGATTATGTTGTTCTATGTGTGTTCTGGTCATTTGAGCAGATTAAACATGCTGCCTTTAATATGGCTATAAAAAAGATGGTTGTGTTTTCAAAGGTGTGGGGGATTGGGGGATGGGGGGGGGGGGGGGGGTCAACCTGGTTGGGATATAGAAGGGGGGGGGGGGCACAGCCAAAAATGTTTGGGAAATGCTGCAGTAATGTTGAGCTGCACATTTAAAACCTGATCACATCTGATTGAATTATTCATCATTTAATCTACATCTTTTATTCTTTATTCAGCTTGGAGAGATGCAGTTTGTCAGAGATCAGCTGTGATTCTCTGGGACCAGCTCTGAAGTCCAATCCCTCCCATCTGAAACATCTGAACCTGAGTTACAACTACCTGAATGATTCAGGAGTGAAGCAGCTGTGTGGTTTTCTGGAGAGTCCAGACTGTAGACTGGAGAAACTACAGTAAGTTCACTGTCTGTTACTGTTATCTGATATTTTTAATCACCAACTGAATCTAATTCATGTTCATCCATAACTTTCCTCCATAAATCTGTAAATGTCCTTTAGTTGAAGACGAGTGTTTGTATCAGAAACTGTAGAAAATGTCCACTGTTAGTTGTTAAAGTCAATGAAGCTTAAAGGCTGTTAGGACACAGTAATGCAGGGGAGCTGCCTCTAGGGGGGGGGCACCAGATGAAACATGTAATGGGGTAGAACAGACCTGGACATTACACGACCCGTGGACCGTATATGGCCCTTTGGCTGACTTTGACCGGCCTGTGTAAAGCTGGTTTGTTCTCATTTGTTCTCGACAGATGATCCAAACAGAAATTTTTTTTCGTGGTGTCCTAAGTTAGCATGCTAATGCTAATACCGTGTTAAATATGCTGCTGTTATTTGGCTAACGTCACTTTCAGTGTGTCTGTATGTTAGCACAGCTGGGGTACGCTCCAAGCAGACCCCGCGACCCTTAACAGGAATAAGCGGGTACAGAAGATGATTGAATGAATGAATGAATGAATGTATGTTAGCATGTATGTTAACACACTGGTGTTTAGCTGCAGTGGTGTTGTCATTTATAGTAGTTTTCTCTGATAAGATTCTGAGATAAGATAAGTTTGTCAATAAAGTTGGGAGGAGGAGCTAATTGACGTACCTGCCTGACGCACGTAAAACACCTGTGGGTCAGTTCTGACAGATATAAAATATTATCTTGAGGCCCGATACAGTTATGAGCCTTGAGTTTGACATGTGTGGTTTATGAATGATCATTTAATATACAGTAGTATTAGACAATATAAATATTATATATGGTCATTTAAAAAACAAATCATACTAATAGATTAACTGTTGATAAATAAATAAACTTGCTTATATGTTAAAAGTTCATTGGTACAGATTTCATTTCAGATTTAATTAACTGCACTTTATAAGAGAATGTGTTCAGTGTTAATGAAGCATTTCAAGCTTTAAGTATGACGAACTGCTTTCTTGATCATCCCTTTACTAAAAACACCAGCACATAATAAATCATACCACTGCTGTGGGCACAGAATTGAGTTGAGCCTAATAGGTATGTAACGATGCATCGTGACATGATTAAAAATCGGTACAAATGCGTGAAGATTCGCACTGGTTGACAGAAAAAACGAATCGCGATTGCGAGAGAAGTAGGATAAGTTTTTTTTTGTTTTTAGAAATAAGTTACGTCAGCGGTTCCCAAACTTTTTTTGGCCGCGCACCCCCTTCTATATCCCAACCGCACTGATGCACCCCCAATCCCCGACACCTTCAAAAAAAAAGCAACAAACATTTTCCATATTGTTAACCATTCCTGTTCGGCTCCCCGACCGTAGTCGGGAAGCACAGGGGAGAGTTTCCTCCAGGGCCGAAGTTGACGCTACCTGCGGGGCTAACCCCCTTCACTTTATCTCCAGCAGTGGCAAACAACACACACGGAGGCTCCCTTTTGTCCTTGAGGAAGCGACAGCCTTTATTCACCAACAACTATGACATAAACTGTACATTTATTGCTAAATTCCCTAATAGCTGAGCTAACCAGTCTCGCTGTTACTTCCATTCACGTCGCACTCGCTCCACTTTCGCTCTACCACTCACACACACACGTTACGGTCGCACATGCGCACTGTACTACCCCCTTAAAGGAGCCACGCTACTCTTAAAACAATATAATGAAACAAATGTTAATGTTTTTAAAAATCCAGTTATTCTTTGTTATTTAAGTGAATAACTACTTCAGTTGCACTTTTTTTATAAGACACAAAAACAGTGTTTAACAGTGTTTCTGTAAAGAAAGCAACTCTTTTTTTTTGGTCAAGATTTTATTACAGTGCATGAAAATGCACTGTACTGTTCTTCCAAGTCTTCTGTTTCCGTTTCTTCTTATTATTACAGTACATGAAAATGCACTGTACTGTTCTTCCTAGTCTTCCGCTTCCGTTTCTTATTATTCTTCTTCTAACGCAGCTAATTCAGCTTCAACCGTTTAGCGTAGACACTTCATTCAAACTTTGTTACGTAGGTCTTACTTAGGAGACCTGTGGAATGTATTTTTCAACTTTGTAACTTTTATACTTTTTAAGCTATTAAATAAAAACTATTTCCCCATAGACTTTACATTGTGATTATGACATCACAGTAGAGCCAGGTGAGAGCCGTTAAGCAATTAGAAATCATTAGCTAAGTTAGCTAATCAACCTGGTTAGCATGGTTAGCATTGTTAGCATAGTTAGCATTTTTAACATAACTGCTAGAAATCATTAGCTAAGTTAGCTAATCAACCTGGTTAGCATGGTTAGCATTGTTAGCATTGTTAGCATAGTTAGCATTTTTAACATAACTGCTAGAAATCATCAGCTAAGTTAGCTAATCAACCTGGTTAGCATTGTTAGCATAGTTAGCATTTTTAGCATAACTGCTAGAAATCATTAGCTCTGTTAGCTAATCAACCTGGTTAGCATTGTTAGCATAGTTAGCATTTTTAGCATAACTGCTAGAAATCATTAGCTCTGTTAGCTAATCAACCTGGTTAGCATACTTAGCATTTTTAGCATAACTGCTAGTTGCATTTTCATGCACTGGTAATTCCTTGGAATTGCATTTCTAGTTTTCTTTTGTTATTTAAAATATTGAATTACACCAGTTAACACCAGTTTACTTGTGAGATTGTATCTAAAGAAAAGAGCTATTTTTTCATGTATTTTGTTTAAGATTACCATGTAAGACACACTTTTTATAAAAGGACACAAACTGTTTTACAGAGTTTCTGTAAAGAAACCACCTCAAAGATTTTTTCTCTACGAATAAAAGATCATAATTAGTCATAATTTATCTGTAGCTAATTTTGATAAAAAAAAATCGTGATAAAATCGTATTGTGAACAAAAAATCGTGAACCGTATCGAGTCGTGAGTTGAGTGTATCGTTACATCCCTAGAGCCTATTGACACGGCCCTCCAAGATATTTACTGTTTCTCATGTGGCCCCTTGGGAAAAATAATTGCCCACCCCTGGGGTAGAAGATGTGTGCACCAGGGAAGTGTGGTCAGGGGAGTCAGGTGATGTAGTGTCTCACCTAGCATCATGAAAAGTAATGACAATAAAATAAATTATACTATTGATAAAATAACTTCTACTATTTGTCCATTGGTCTGTGATATAAATACATTTTCTGTATGATTCCAGTCATTTTCATTGTCAGAATCTCTGAATTTAAGTATTTCTTATGTGAATACAGGGAGCGACCATATATGGTCATATAGGGAGAGACACCAGTTGAGGCAGCAGGAAGCCCAGCCTCGGATTGCGCAATCTGCCTGTGGTTAACTGTCTGTATGGCATCAATATATTGGTTGTGTCCTAATCTTCCATAGTCTAGTTAATGTATTTCATGTATGAGTGTAACATATTTAGTCTTGTTGATCTGAAAAACAAGGAGATGAGGCAGCCAGTACTTCTGCCTCATGGAAGAGGGCGCTAGTGAGCCACTGGTTCATGCTGTTGCTCTTCTTCTACGCTGAGTCAACTCTACTGTCCAGGTCCATTTATTGGGATCTATTCTTTGTGTGAAAGATAAAAATAGAAGATTGTAAATCTAAACCTTCAGTCAAAACAGGAAGTGGTAAATGATGGAAGATATTCTGTTAAACAGTCTGAATTAAAAATGGATCAGATCATCAGAAGATTTAACAACTCAATATTATAATTTGATTAAGGTGATGATTTAGTTTCAGTTCTAATCCATATTTCCATTTGTCTTTATTTTTTCTCACTGGCTACTCTCATGTTGAATGAATGAACTGTGGAGTTGTGACGGCCAACGCTCTCTCTGTCTCATTCTGTCTCTTAACTGCTATAGATTGACATTGGTCCTTTGTCCACATATGAACCTTATACCTGTGTAAAGAATCCTCATTGAGATATGAAACGTAACCAGTTAGTGTGAAAGCAGCCAACTGATGGAGAATTTAAGCTATTTCATTGGGGTCATGATTGTAAATGTAGAGGCAGGGATGTGTTTGTCACTTGTCACCAGGGCTCCACAGTGCGAGCACCTCGTGGCAAATGCTGGTAAAAAATAGTTCAGTGCGAATTGTGAAATGCAATTAGTAGCACGTGTGCAACTACTGAATTTTACCGTTCAATAAATGTTTCATGATGTGTTGCTGACGTTTGGAGGTTGAGGCCAGTTGTGCTCTTGAATGTAGCCTCAGCTGAAAAAATAATAATAGGTGATTTACACGTAGTGAGCGTGGTTGCTGACGTGCTGCGGAAGGCGGTTAAAGGCAGAGGGAGAATCTATGGCAGGGTCAGCGCCGTTGTTTAGGAGGGAAAGGTGATGACAGTTCTAAGGGTCCACACACAGCCCCCAGTAGCCTCTACGACTAAATTATTATGCATAGGCTTAACTAATATATATTCATAGCAATGAATCCGAACTAAAATAAAGCCACAACGTCATGTCATATTTTAATTTTAATAATTTCAATAACCCTCTTGGCCCCTTCTTAAAAAATGGTTTGGTCCACACCACGGGTTCGAATAGAGAGCCGAAGTCCCGCCCCCTCTACTTCCGGGTTATGGGACCTATCTTTCGAAAAAATATCAACGGCAGTCTATGGCGAAAGACAAATTATTTTCTGGTCCCGATCGACTTGTGCCTTGGATTATACATATGTTGTTTTTCAGAATAAAAAATGATTTTATATGTCAAGAATGTTACAGTTTGTCGCAAGATAGTTAAGTAAAACGCTATGGAAAATACGTAATTAAACGAACTACAAGTCCCGCATGCTGGCGCGTACAGAACCGACCAAAACTCCCTTCGTGTAACTACAGCTCTCGACATGACCCGATTTATAATGATTTTCACCTCGTTTGATGCTTCTGCCTTCGTCCTGGAAGAAGACGGTAAAGCTCAACAAGGAGACAGCCATAGTTCTCTAGGGATCTCTAGAGAGATGTAGTTCACTAAGCGATCTCATACAAAACCTAATGTTGTTCAGCTTATTTACGTCAAATAATTTATCTCTTGACGTGAAAAATTATCTTTTAAATTCATACACATCATATGTGAAATTCATGCCACAATTCGATCGGGACCAAAAAATAATTATTATCTCTCCATAGACTGCCGTTCATATTTTTTCGAAAGATAGGTCCCATAACCCGGAAGTAGGGGGGCGGGACTTCGCCTCTCTATTGAGCGCGAGCGAACTCCAGCAGGGAGTGAGGGAGATCCAGATGATGTCACACAAAACACAGATCTGGAGACTAGAAAAGACGAGAGGGAGGCCAGGGCTAGGAGCAACAGAGCAGGGGCCCAGGACATCAACATTTTTATAAGAATGGTGAGAGTAAAACTACCCGAGGGGGCCTACTTGTTCATTCATTCATTCATTCATTGTCTGTAACGCGTACCTGACGGGGCGCAGGGGCTGTAGCTTACGTTAGCTGTCAATCATCGGGTGAGAGGAGGGCTACACTCTGGGCAAGTGGCCAGTTCATTGTAGAGCAGCGATTCCTAGTGTAGATAACTGAACGTTACTAATTCAATTCAATTCAATTCAATTTTATTTATATAGCGTCAATAACAATACAAATCGTCTCAAGACGCTTTACAAAAACCCGGCCTGAAACCCCCAGAGCAAGCCTGAAGGCAACGGTGGCAAGGAAAAACTCCCTTTTAACAGGAAGAAACCTCGAGCAGAACCCAGCTCATATGGAGGGACCCATCTGCCTAAGGCCAGCCGGGTACAGACAGAAGAAAGAGAGAAGAGAACAGCAAGATAAACATACATCTGTCATAGATACACATATCTGACTAAAGTGTACATGTGGAATCTTATGATACAAACTGATGATGTTACATGACAGTTTGAAAATGTAAGAGGAATCATAGGCAGGTTGTAGAATTGTTCATTCAGGTAGGAGTGGATAACTGCAGGATTCCACTAATGTGGAGGCTATCTACAGCGGACTGTGTGTTTCACACATATTACTGTCGGACAGTGCTCCAGTAAGCACCAAGCACCCGCTCAGTTACCAGGCTACATTGAATTGTATTATGACGCATTCAAGTTCTACTCAGTAATTATGAGCATTAGGCGAAGGTCAATAACGTTATCATGATGTGTTCAAATGTGGTCTTGTAAAAATGTGTTCGCTATTGGTGGGACATTTGAAAATACAAAGAAGTTAAATGTTCCAACAAGATTTGTTGTTGTTTTCACAGCGATATAAAATAAAACAGAGGGATGATAGAGCTTTCTGCCTTCAAATCCATGCTAAAAACCCACCTTTACTCCCTGGCCTTTCTTGTTCCCTAATCCTGTACTCCTGCTCATCCTATGTATTTCTGTGTTGTGTGCCCTGATATTGAAGGTTCCTTTTTATTTATGTTTTTATGACTATTGGTCCAATGTGTTTTTCTGTATTATTTGTCTGAATCCTTGTTATCCACTGTACAGGACTTTGGTCAGTCTATGCTGTGTTTAAATGTGCTTTATAAATTAAACTTACTTACTTACTTTACTTACTAAAATACACCATAATGGCCAAAACAAACAGCAAGACAAATGTTCATCTTTATTTATTTTTACTTTATATTTGCAACATACCCTCAGTTCAGTGGCATAAATCCACGGCCATGCACAACTTCAACAACAATCAACAATCAAGACTACCGTCTTTCTTAAAGAGACAACGCTGTTGTTCTAAAGGTGCAGTGCACCAATTGTTCTTATAAAAATAAAAGCAAAGATGGATAGAGCTTTTAACACTGTAGCAACAATTAATATGACAGTTATTAATGTGAAAGTACAGGTTTAATGCTGACTGGCAGAAAACATTCCCGTGGCTCCTTTACCAAAACGAATTAATGTAAGTACCACCAAGTACTTACACATAGGCATTATGAACCCTGCCTGTTGTATGAATGTTCTATGTTATAACACAGGCCAGATAAGCTTCAGTCTGTGCAGTACTTGTAAAACTGTAAAGCTATGAATTTAATTGTTTTGCTTATAAATGCCTTCTCGTTGACCTCATATCACTTTATTAAAGAAAAACACATTATTTGGTAACTTTTCATCGTGCCCCTAAAATTATTTGTGTGCTACTAGATTTTTCAACTTAGGAGCACACGTGCTACTTGGGACAATGCTAAGCTCAAGCCCTGCTTGTCGCCAGGGGCAGTGGGTGTGACCGGGGTTGAATGATTGCCTAATGAATATCACTTGCACCTACCTGTGAATCTGTTCTGTCTGATACAGAGAGAGGGGGAGGTAGGGGAGGGATTTTACTGTTGACCTCTTAAGCTATTGTTCATCATAGTTTAGTCCTGCAAGTCAATCTGCATAATAATATAACAAGAAGTATGTGTTATCAAAAGGATAAAAATAAAGGCCCCTAAATAGCAGTAATGGTTTCATGTTTCCTCCTTGGACTCAGCGTGTCAGACAGAGCTCCACTTTCTCCTCTCAGTGACTAACTTAGTCCTGATAGTCACACTACAGTAAATCTGAGCCACCAACCTCAGCGTACGTTACTGGTGCACACCAAGCTGAGCCACCTGCTCTGCTCTTTAAAATCCTCAGATGGATCCTCTTTTTTATCTCTTCCTGAGCCTATGCTCTTTGTTATTTATGTTGTGGCTCGTGTGGAACTTTATTACAATTTCATTCAAATGACTGGCGTTGTCATTTTGTTTCCATAACTGCTGTGCTATGATGACGGGTTGTGTTAGCTCCATGCTCATTTAAAGTTGCTGCAATTTTAGTTGAAGGCGTCTGGAAATATTCTAACATTTCCTCCAACTGATCTGCTTTCTGCCTCTGATCCTGAGCCTGTCATCATCCTCTTTGCTCTTTAAAGTGGAAGCTTGTGCTAAATTTGTTCCATTATATTGAAAATGTTAGTGTTTCACTTTAATTCAAATGTGAGAGCTCATTGTTGTGATGCTGATTATTTTGTTCTATGTGTGTTCTGGTCATTTGAGCAGATTAAACATGCTGCCTTTAATATGGCTATAAAAAAGATGGTTGTGTTTTCAAAGGTGTGGGGGATTGGGGGATGGGGGGGGGGGGGGGGGGCTGTCAACCTGGTTGGGACATAGAAGGGGGGCACAGCCAAAAAAGTTTGGGAAACGCTGCAGTAATGTTGAGCTGCACATTTAAAACCTGAACACATCTGACTGAATTATTCATCATTTAATCTACATCTTTTATTCTTTATTCAGATTGAGTTGGTGCAGTTTGTCAGAGATCAGCTGTGCTTCTCTGGGACCAGCTCTGAAGTCCAATCCCTCCCATCTGAAACATCTGGACCTGAGTATCAACGAAGACCTGAAGGATTCAGGAGTGAAGCAGCTGTGTGGTTTTCTGGAGAGTCCAGATTGTAGACTGGAGACTCTGAGGTCAGTTCACTGTCTGTTACTGTTGTTGATCTGATATGTTTAATCACCAACTGAATCTAATTCATGTTCATCCAGAACTTTCCTCCATAAATCTGTAAATGTCCTTTAGTTGAAGACGAGTGTTTGTATCAGAAACTGTAGAAAATGTCCACTGTTAGTTGTTAAAGTCAATGAAGCTTAAAGGCTGTTAGGACACAGTAATGTTGAGCTGCACATTTAAAACCTGAACACATCTGATTGAATTATTCATCATTTAATCTACATCTTTATTCTTTATTCAGATTGATGTGGTGCAGTTTGTCAGAGATCAGCTGTGATTCTCTGGTCTCAGCTCTGAAGTCCAACCCCTCCCATCTGAAACATCTGGACCTGAGATCTAACAACCTGAATGATTCAGGAGTGATGCAGCTTCTTGATCTTGAGAAGAGTCCAGACTATAAACTGGAGACTCTGGAGTGAGTAGAGGGTTCCAGTCAGTCCATGCTGCTTTCATCAGTATTGTATCAAATATCCAGTGTTTCCTGTAAACCTGCAGCTTCTCAGTGAAGCTGTGAGAGGAGAATGGAGACAGGCTTCATGATTGGACAGAAAGACAGAGAGACAACAGTCAGCCAGTCAGATGAGCCAGAAGCTTGTTGTGATCATGTGTTTGAGTTGATGTGAAGACGACTGTTGTTGTTGTGTTGATGTGTCCAGGAAATAGAGCTGGATTCCAGCTGACAGCCTTCCAAGATGTATAGAGACAGTGGTGGTCATTCATCAAATCTGATCAACAACTGATCACAGCTCTGAGATCAGTCTGACTGAAGCCTGCACATCACAGAACCAGCATTGCATTTAGTAACCATGAGCAGAGTCATCACCTCCTCTCTTCTTTCTCCTCCTCTCTACAGGTGGAGGTTGTACCTGTGAACAGGACGGTGTGTGAGGTGAGAGGATGAGCTGTGTCTGAATCAGAAAAGACTTTATTGTCAAGTATGTTTGTTCATACAACTGTTGACCATGTGAGTGGTCCTGGACTCGATGGATCTCAGCCGTCTGTTAAATAGTCTGTGTCCAGGGTGAGAGGGATCAGACACAATCTTAGCTGCTTCAGAGTCTTGGAAGCGTTCAGCTGGTCTAAGCCTGTTCCTGCTCTGCACATTATATTGTTATGTTTGCCTCTTGTTATTTTTAAACTGTAAATGATTTGTAAATGAACAAAGAATAAATGACTAAATGTTTCCTGACGTCCTTCCATTCAAACCAAATACTCCTCTAATGATGTTGTGGCGCCGCCCAGCTGCTTGGGATGAAGTGAAGTTTGATTGTTGGGACAAGACATGAAACACTAGGACAAGTTCCAGCATGAAGAGCAGCACTGTAGATCCAAACAAGATGACGTTATACTGCAGCTGATGCACGGTTCATGGCTGAGCTATGACGGTGGCAGTAGTCACAGTTAGGGCTTGAATCCATAGACTGTAGAAAACATGGAGCACACGTCTCCACTTCCTCTCATTGGTCAAACTGATGCTAGTGTCCCAGGGCTACATGCGGCGCCATCTGGTGAGTTCTGATCCAGAGTCAGATCAGTTCTCTCTGAGAGTGGATCCATGTTATTGATGCCCCGCCCACTCTCCCTCTAGACTCACTGGTGATTGGTTAATGCTGCTCTGCTCTACCTCCACCAGTTACTGAGACATGTTGAAGTATACACTGAACTTCTTTATTATTTTAAATCAAGCTGCTCCCACAGAGCTAACGTTGGAGTATTGTTGTAGCTAGACGCTAGCTAATTACTGACAATCACAGAAACTAAAGTTTAAATCTGTCCTTTAGTTCACAGTAGAGATGTTATGATGGAAGCAGACGCTGGAAACAGTAGGCGCGTTCGACTTCAGATCTGTGCAGATCTGACTTGACGTGATGCATGCTGGGTTGAACGCAATGCATGCTGGGATGGACGCAATGCATGCTGGTTAGAAATCCTGTCCGACTTGTGTCAGCCGGGGAGGGACTTACCACCACGTCACCATGTCACATGATCTTAAAATATCGCGGGAGTCTTCGCCTGCAGACAGATCTTGCAGTTGCTCTCCACGAACTGCACGACCGGAAACCCGCCCTCATGACGTCAGGTCAAAGACGTGATTGGGCAGTTTGGGAGGAATCTCCTCGTGACGATTTTGACGTTTCTCGCTTCCTTATCCTTATGGAATATGCGAAAATGAACAGAAATCGAAGGGATACCCTTCTTATATGTGATTTCTGCAACAATGGTAGGCTGGCCTACTGAAAACGCTGTACATCTGACTGCAGTTCATTGCAGTGTTCATTTCTTCGATTAAACAGTAAAAATGCATTTTTAACATGTTGGTAACAGTAGAATAAGCGGGATAATGGACTTCACTCCATCAGACTATCCGAAAATAAACGCACCACGAGGTTGAATAGCCTGGGCTATTGGCTCAACTGTCAGCACGGTCGCCTCCGCGGGTCCGAGTCCGGGCATGCGCAGAGCTGAATCACGAAGGTTCAACACAATGCAGGTTACATTTTAATGCTTCCCGGCGGTCCGTTTTACCATCTAGAACGCCGCGTGCATTAAATTTGTAGAACCGAACGGCGTGTCGTCCATTATCCCTTGCTTATATCGTAGTACTGCTTCTTCAGTATCTGATCGTATCCCAGAGCGGTTGGCATGGCAACTGGTAGTCATCATGAGGTCACTTCCTGTTTCTATAGCGTCAAACTAACTACTACAAAACATATCAGAAAACAGATTACACTTGAGCATGCATTATATAAACTACCCAAAATGACAGAAACTATTTTTGTAAAAAAAATAAAAATATTATTGACATGTATTTTAGTGTTTTAGTTTAGCCCAAGTCCCATCCACTAACATGGAGTGGGTGGAGCTTATGACCTATACTGCATCCAGTCACCAGGGGGCGCTCCACCTGCTTTGGCTTCACTTTTGTATGCTTTTCAAATTGCACACCAACGTTTTTATTGCGGTGCAATGAATGAACATATTTGAATCCACAAACAATGATTGTTTAATTTTTGTTAAAATAAAATACAGTAGAGCAGTAGCGAATGGAAAGAAGCAAATGAGCTGAAAAATCACTCACAATCGGGTCTTCATAATTTCCTCTTTACAGCTTTGTGCATTATTTATTAGCAGTGTGTGATAGGTAGATCACTTGACACCTTAAAGAACACATGTAATTATAGTTACTTCTCCCAAAAAGTAACTGAGTTAGTAACTGAATTACTCCACGTTAAAAGTAACTAGTTACCAGGGAAAGTAAGTACTGCGTTACTTTTATAAAAGAAATATATAAAACCTTCGCAGCTCTTGTGACTGGCTGACGGCGCAACGTAAATAGTAATTAATTAGATTACTCGTTACTGGAAAAAAATAACGCTGTTAGTAACGCCGTTTATTTTAACGCCGTCACTGAATATAAGTGACAAAAACATGTGAGCTGCAGACGTGGCGGTTTAGAGTTTCCTGTCTTGAACTGGAACGTATTCTCGTCCAGGCCTCTGTTTCTTTTAGCGTGAACTAACATCTTGAATGAGCTCACAGTGAAAGTGTGAACTCAGTGTTTCTTTACTTGACTGTAGAGATCCTCTGGACCGTCAGCAGTCTGTGTGAAGCTGTTTTCTGTGTGAAACACTTTGACCTGTGTGTACACCGTGTCCTGCTGAAGTCTGCTGTCCTGCATTGAGACAGAGGAAGGTTCAGGTCTCTCCTGGGAGAACTGGACGTCTTCATAATGGATGCCAAGCTCTTCACCAGATTGACCCTGTGGACATATAACCAGCGATTCTGCACATGTTACTCTGATGATGAACAGCTACTGCATGTACACCTGTTCTTTAACAGTCTGTGTTATAGATTAGATTTAAAGAATGTATGTTAGATTATAAACCAGGTAAAAGTCTAAAATGTGTTTTTATTTTTATTCTTATACATCTGTAGAGTAGCCGTTAGCTGTGCTGTACACCTGACAAGCCTGACAGGAAGATAATGGCTTTTTAACTTCAGCAACGTCAGACCTCAACTCAAACAAAGATCACTTATTTTGTGTGGTTTGTGGTTTGTGTAATCTTTACCACAGTGTCGAACAAGAGTGCCAGTAAAAAAGACCCATCCCCCACACATACCCACACACCCACCCACACACAGAAAGAATAGTGTCTTCCTACCTCTGTATATTGTGTAGTTTGATGTTTTGTCTTAAACCACCTGAAAAACTTTAGAGAGCTGTTAGAATAAATACACATGTTTCAGGTTAAAGTAATAAGACAAACTTTGTTAAATGTTCAAAGTTCATCATTTTGAGGAACTAGGGTTTAATTTAAGATACTTGCATAACAGAGATGACCAGGCAGATGACAACGATGACAATGATTACTGCAGAAACTAAAGTCCACAGCTGAGAGCTCTCTGTTCATTGAAAATAAAATCAAGTCAAACTAACGTAGACAGAGAACATCAGAGAAGAAACTGAAACAAGGTGAAAGCAGTTTCAGTTCAGTTCTGCATTTACCTTTAACATTACGATGAATCCATGGTGACGTCTGGTTACCAAGTTCATTTGAGGCCACACAGTAATAAACTCCTCCATCAGTCACATTGAAGCTGTAGAAGTGTCCTTCAGATATGATCATGGGTCCATCTTTGCTGTTCTTGAACCAGGTGAAGCGTCTGACGGGAGGCTTGGCTCTGCTGGAGCAGGTCAGGTTCACCCAGCTACCTGCTGACAACAAACCTGATGGACTGATGGATGCTGAGGTGTTTTTAGGAGCATCTGAGGAAAATGTGACAGAGATTCACTTTATTCATCACAAACAGCTGACATCCCAGGAATCATCATGTGCTGACAGGATCCAACAACAAACTCTGGTTGTCTTACATGAAACATTGAGAGTCTCTTGTGTCTCTGCTGTCTTGACGTCTTTTCCTTCATTCACAGGATATCTGACAGAACAGATGATGTTGTATCCATCATCTGTGTCTGACAGAGTGATGGTCTCCTGGATTTTAGTAGTAAAGGTCCCATCTGTGTTTTCCTCTATTTTGTTGTGAGGGTCTTGTTGGAGATTCCAGGTGAGTTGAGGAGGGGAGTGTGGACAGGGAGTGAAAGCTGAGCAGGTTATAGTGACAGACTCCTTCTCCTTCACATCACCTGAGATATTAATTCTGGGTCTCCAAGGAGAATCTGTGGTTTCACATCAAACACAATTGTTACACTTCCTAAAAAAAAGTCAGAAAATAAAGATAGTTTCATGATTACTGTTAGTATTTTAGCTGTAAGACATCCAAGAAGCTGAACAGCTTCTGCCCTCAGGCTGATCAATGGACTGTGCCCCCTCCCTAAACTTACTTAAATAATGAATGAAGGGATGGATGTGGATATTTTCTTATCAGGCTAGTCTGAGAGGCTATGGGCTAACAACTGGCTAGGGTTGAGCAATGATAATCCTACAGTAGATATTTTATACTGAAGCCTGGATTCAGCGAGTTAGCACAACTGATTCAATTTTTATTCTCAACAGTAATATTATGGATTAATAAAACCAAAACCTGTCTTACCTTTAACTGTTATTTGAAGAGGACCGCAAGCAGCTG
Organism: Chelon labrosus; assembly: GCF_963514085.1. Taxonomy (NCBI): domain Eukaryota; kingdom Metazoa; phylum Chordata; class Actinopteri; order Mugiliformes; family Mugilidae; genus Chelon; species Chelon labrosus. The sequence continues at coordinate 53,127 of NW_028181701.1, read as the reverse complement.
TTGCCTTGAACGGCCAGTTCTCAATTCTGAAGTAATATGTGTCTGAATGACTTGTCTTTAAATTAGAAAACAGAGTGGTGCAGTTTTTGTGACTCAGGTCTCCAGTAATATTCATTGTATAGATGTTAACTGACCCACTACTGTTGTAGACTACATTATTTGGATATTTGCCAAAATGTGAGTCATTTTTAATCCACACTCCGAAGATTTCTCTGCTACTGTTAAACTCTTTTCCTGGCTCCTCTGTATAGTTACATGGGATTTTCAAACAAGATCCACTCAGTGCTTCCATCTTCGTTGGTGCAGTAATGAAGAGGACTGGTGTCTTATCACATTGAGCCCAAACACCTGTAAAACCAGACTAATGATTAACATCATATGGATCAAAATCTGCCTGAAGAGAAAGTTGATGAGACACAAACTCCAGTTCATCTGCAGCATGTTACATGTAGACCCTTTGAACAATGTCAGTAGAAAATATTTCAGACTAGAAATGATTCAAGTAATGTCTCCAAATAAAAGAGACTGAACAAACAGCTGACCTGAAAGAAAGAAGATACTCAGTAACATGTTGACTGTCACCACGTTCACACACAGGGCTGCCATGACACTCATCTCCGAGACTGGAAACAAAGACGACTATTAAAATATATCATGTGCTTCCTCTCTGTCTGTTTATGGCAATACATTATATTTTACTTGATTCGGTCATTAATTACATCTGCAGAGAATCACTTTGAAAACACGTTCAAAATAAAATCTAAACAATCAAACATGACTTCATGATAGTATAGATTGAAATGTTGCTGAGACAACATTTCATTCACACCAACTACTAAAATATGTGACATGTTTGCTCTCAGATTTTAAAGTTAAAGTATAAAAACCAACAACATTGTTCTTACCGAATGTATCCGCAGCTTAAACAGAAACAATGTAGTTTTGAAATCCAGTAATTTGTGAAGTTTAGTCAGCAGCAGGTCAAATAACCAACTTCTCTGTCCAGTTGCTATTTCAAGAAGTCTACATCCTTCCTGGTTTAACTCGAAAGAGGAAGTCTCTGTTTTTGCTGTATTTTAAACTCTCAACATCACACTTCGAAGGTGTGAATGGCTTGTTGACTCAAGGACAGTTTTTAACGCACGACTTTTGTCATGTGCTGCCTTTCCAAAAGCAGATTGAATACTTAGAAATGTAAACTGTTTAATTTAATTGCAAAGAAAATAATAATAACAATAAAAATAAGAACAAAATCACCCCTAAAACCCAAAACAGAACAGTGGCTGCTCATCTCTTATTTGTGTCTCCTGTTAACACCAAACTCAGAATGTTAAAGATAACTCACCACAGCAAAAAAAAAACAAACAAAAACCCTAAACCCTTAAAGGAACCACATCTACCAGACAGGAAGTCATAAACACATCAACATGTAACTGAGTGTAGAACGTAGGCCTCACCACAGATATGATGTTGTAGCATTAAATCAAAGGAAGCAGTGCACAGTGTGTCAATAATTTTTACTTCTACATAGAAAGAAATGAAGAAACTTCATGAGAGAAAACAGAATTAACTTTATTGAACATGTTTGTGTCCACGTAGAAGGAGTTGACCAACCACACCCCAGACCAGCTCAGCGTGTTGCTCGACCTGTGCCTGACGACCACCTATTTCCAATTTAATGGAGGATTCTACAGGCAAAAACTCAGCTCTGCAATGGGATCACCAGTGTCACCGACAGTGGCCTATCTCTACATCAGGGATGGGCAACTGGCAACCCGGTTATAACCCGGCACATAAAAATGTGTCCTCTGCGGCACTGAATCCGTTGTAATGACACAGTTGGCCACTAGATAGTGCCTCTAATGCAGACGCCACCTCGTGTACGCTTCCACTGGTCTTCTCCACCAGTGAAGATGAGACACTGAGCCATGGCTAAGAGCGGAGGAGAGAGAAAATTTTATCAAGAAAATCGTGTGTGTGTTTCTGTGGTTCTTGTTTCACAGTTTATTGGTCAGTTCATTGAAGTAGTCATTCTCTCAGTGACAGCGTCAGATTGCTTCTTAGGATGGTGTTTCCCCTTCATAGTCCTGTATGAACTAGAGTCTGTTCTATTTCATTCTATCACACCACTTGTTTCATGGTTTGGAATTTGGAGTGTTGTCTGGTTTTCCTTGTTGTTTCTTATTGTCTTGTTTTACTTCCTGTGTTTTCTCCTCTTTGATTGTTGGATTGGTTTCTCGTGTGCTCCGCCCCTCATTAGTCTCACCTGTGTCTCGTTAACTCCTTTGCTCCCGTGTGTATATATAGCCCTGCCTTTGTCTTTGTTCTTTGTCACATCGTCTGTGATGTTTCTCTGTTTGTCCTACACTTGTGCTTTTTTGTGTTCCCAAGTTCTTGTTTTGGTCCTGTCTCTTTCTTATCTTTCTATCTCTGCTGTGCCCTTTATTTATTTTTGATTAAATTGTACTTTGAATTCTTACTCTTGCCTCTCTGGACTGAGTGTCTCACATTTGGATCCTCCCTCAACTAGTTCCTCGTGATGACTTCCTTGTCACACTCACTCTGCTTCAACAATCGAAAAAACATGTAGTTTTACATTTTATTTTTTCTTCTGTAAAAACACTTCAATACATTTATACCACACATATGAGGATTCATGTCTGTTTACAGCAAATTTAAAAAATTTAAACAGTCATGTTTCTAACACTCTGACAGTGACTCTACATGTTTACTTCCTCTGTCTTGGTTTCACAATGTAAAACTAGGGGTGGGACTTTAACGCATTAATTACGATTAATTAAAAATTTAATCGCAGTTTGCATTCCAAACATAGCAGAACTTTTGTCAGTGCACGATTTCCTGGTACACCAATTACACTGATGCACACGTCAGAGCTCAATTTTTCCAAAATGGAGGAGTCGGATGAAAGCACGTTGCTGGGAGTGATGGAAGGCAAATTTTATTTTAAAACGATTACCTAATGGAGGCCTTGATAAAAGCGGGATTTTGAGCAAATTGTGCAAAAAAAAAAAAAAGAAAAGAGAAAAAAAAGGAGTTTGCATACCACCGAAGCACTTCAACCCCACTGTGCCATATGCAAGCATGTTGTAGTGAGCACAGAAACCGCCGGAGCTGTTAGCTGTTAGTACGGGCAAGATGTGTCGGCAACTCAAGCTATTTAAAGTCAATACTGTTCTGAAAAAGTACTCAAAATGGAACTATAACTTAAGGTCTGTTCAGTTTTGGCCAGGGATATTCTCTTTCCTTTTGTACTGTTTTGAATTGAAATGCAATTAAATGCATTTTTCCAGACATTAAAAGAGCTTGAGTTTACAATATTCATGTCTGCGTCTGTTATTCGATTCAGTCGTCCACTAAAATCCATTTAAACTGAAAAATGTTGCTTTTTGGGGCAAATGTTGTTATGCCATAAAAATGTGATAAATCGAGATTAATTAATTACAAAGCCTCTAATTAGATTCATTTTTTTAATCGAGTTCCACCCCTGATATAAACCAGAAACAAGTAGTTTCAGGGGAAATTCTGTTATGAGATATGACGATTAAACCTGCAGTCTAAATGTAAATGCTGCTGGCTTGTATGGCCCACTCAGCAGCAGACCTGGACGATTCAAACCTCGTGAAATATGAACTAACCAAATGCTGCTCGCATGTTCAGCAGCTAAACAAACAAAGAAATATCTCTACCAACCAACATGAAGACATCAGATACCTGGCCTAGTCAACGGCAGTATGCAGCATGTCATTGGGGTTTTCAAGTGGGCACCTCCCTTCACTTATGTTTTGTTAAATTAGGCCCATGACACCTCAAGAAGGCTTACCAGTGAATTCCAGCATCCTGGAGTGCCGTGCCGTGGAGTGCCGTGGAGTGCCGTGGAGTGCCGTGCCGTGCCGTGCCGTGCCGTGCCGTGCCGTGCCGTGCCCCCCCGCCCCCGCCCCCGCCCCCCCCCCACATAATAAATCATTCCACTGACAATGAATCTTCCTCCTCTCCTTGTGGCTCATGAAGCTTGAATCTCAATCACTCTGTTGATGTCGTCTTCCTCTTCTTCTTCTTTTGTGTCCTGTGGAAATGAAACAACACAGAGAGAGGTGTTACTGCAGACTCCTCTAAGAGGGGGTTGAATGAATGAGTTCAGTCACACTGTTAAGGAAGAATGAAACCTCCTCATAGCATCCGATCATTTAATTAAAATATCATGATTAGTCAATTTATTATGAGTAATAATTCATGTAAATATGTAAAAACATATAAAACAACAGTGGTTCTTTATATTTCATTTTAAATAGGTGACAGAAAATGAGCAGAGCAATGTGAGTGAGAGAGATGAAATAAAAGTGAAATCTGAAGGAAAGCAGAGATAATACATCAGTAACTCTTGTCTGAGCTGCAGGTGGATTCAAGATGGAGTGTAAAGGAGTTATGTCGCCCTCTGGTGGTGGTTTACATTCAAAGCCCAGTGAGAGAATGAGTGGAGATGTCCACAGTGAAGTTTAATGTTACTGTTTCAGTGTTTATAATACTTTGAGAGAGACATCCTATAAAAATAAATCTGTACTTATTGATTTTAATTATAGATGGTTGTAAAAAGAAAAACTTGAGTTTCTATCAGAATTTATTTCACTATTTTGTGAATTATAGTTTTTAACCATATTTATTCAAAAATGGTCTTGTGGCACTGTTTATTTTTTATTCTACTGTATTTCATAGTTCTCGGCGCCAATTAAGAACTTTCAAAGTAAATCTTGTCTAGTGACCCCTGTTGTCTGGAGTCGGCCCTGCAGCCGTGAAAATTCTGATTTTTCCTGTCAGTTGTCACCTGTTGGATGATTTGGAGAAACTGACCGATGTGAAGCTAAGACTGAAACTTAACTCACATAAAGAATGAATGTCTTTCACAGACATGAAGACAACAACAACAATCTCAGCTATCTTACCTTCTCTGGTTTGTTGGAGAATCTTGATCTAAACCAGCTGAAAGAAAAAGAGCAGGGGCCTCATGTACGAACGTTGCGTAAGTACAAAAACGTTACGTAAGTACTCATTTACGTAAAAGTTCAGATGTATCAACAGTGAAAGGTCCGTAACTTACGTACATTCCTACGGCAACTATTTTGCTGGCGTAAGTAGGATTCTACAGATGTCGATCCTTTGGCGACACTTAGAGGTGATGCCGGGAAACTGTCATCAATGTGAAAACTATTACTCCGACCGATCGGGACTGTGCCGGTCGACCCTGAACAGAGCCATGCCAGCCGCGTGGGACGGAGTTATCCGCATGTCAGCCAGGTATATCAGATACCCACAATGCATCTGAACAGGTCAACATTAAAGAGCAATCTGCAGCCAGAGACGGTTTTCTGAATGTAATCAGAGCTATCGACTGCACACACATTGATATAAAAGCGCCATCGCATGAATTTGTAAATGTCAACAGGAAGATCATACGTGATGCGCAAATGCAAGTAAACATTGTGGCAGCGTGCCAAAGAGCACATTTTACGCATCTCCACTCCAGTCAGTAGCGTCTCCAATTCTCTTTCTGTGAAGTTCTTCTTCTTTCCCGTCTTACTCATTCTTATATTTTCGTTTTCTGATCGCGCAGAGAGGGGAATCTCAGGTGCAGGGTCAATTTAAATATAATTTCCATATTTAAAATGGGCGTGGACAGGGAGGGGTCCGGTACGCTCGATCGGGATGTACAAAGGAAATGTGCTTATAAATGCTTGTAGATTTGAGCTTACGTCCCGATTTAAGTGGAAATCTACGCAACTGTTAGTACATGAGGCCCCAGATGAATAAATATTAACAGATGTTAAACACTGAACATTTTAAAGACACCAAATGATCTCCAGCTGCAAAGTATCATATCAAAGAAAAGTTTGTCTCACCACTCAAAGATGATGATTGTACTGTAGAGAATTAAGATTCCCAGGAACTTCACTGTAACGTGGACATCAACCCCAAACTCTGGATCATCAGAAACAAGACAGCATGGTCACCTTCTCCTTTGTAGAAGATTATTTGATTCAAAATCATCATTTACCTGCACTGTTCAAATGAATCCATGGTGACGTCTGGTAACCAAGTTCATTTGAGGCCATACAGTAATAACTTCCTCCATCAGTCACATTGAAGCTGTAGAAGTGTCCTTCAGATACGATCATGGGTCCATCTTTGCTGTTCTTGAACCAGGTGAAGCGTCTGATGGGAGGCTTGGCTCTGCTGGAGCAGGTCAGGTTCGCCCAGCTACCTGCTGACACCAAACCTGATGGACTGATGGATGCTGAGGTGTTTTTAGGAGCATCTGAGGAAAATTTGACATTGGCTGTATTAATCAAAACACAATATCACACATGTCCTCATGTGCACCAACACACTCTGGTTGTCTTACATGAAACACTGAGAGTCTCTTGTGTCTCTGCTGTCTTGACGTCTTTTCCTTCATTCACAGGATATCTGACAGAACAGATGATGTTGTATCCATCATGTGTGTCTGACAGAGTGATGGTCTCCTGGATTTTAGTTGTAAAGGTCCCATTTGTGTTTTTCTTTATTTTGTTGTGAGGGTCTTGTTGGAGATTCCAGGTGAGTTGAGGAGGGGAGTGTGGACAGGGAGTTAAAGCTGAGCAGGTTATAGTGACAGACTCCTTCTCCTTCAGATCACCTGAGATTTTAATTCTGGGTCTCCGAGGAGAATCTGTGGTTTCACATCAAACACTTTATTGTATTGAACTATTTATTAATGTCCCTAAATTTCATTCATTTCATTATTTTATTTTGAGTTGTGACAAAATCTATTTTTTGTTAGTAAAGCTCGGAGCTGTTAACATGTATAGAAGGGTTACAGAGTTTGTTGACTGAAGATGAAACAGAATTTACATTATGTTAAAAAATAAATTGTAATTAACAAAACCTGTCTTACCTTTAACTGTTATTTGAAGAGGATCACAAGAAGCTGTTGCCTTGAACGGCCCGTTCTCAATTCTGAAGTAGTATGTGTCTGAATGACTTGTCTTTAAATTAGAAAACAGTGGTGCAGTTTTTCTGACTCAGGTCTCCAGTAATATTCATTGGATAGATGTTAACTGACTTACTACTGTTGAAGACTACATTATTTGGATTTTGGCCAATATTTGAGTAATTTTTAAACCACACTCCGAAGGTTTCTCTGCTGCTGTCAAATCCTTTTCCTGGTTTCTCTCTATAGTTACATGGGATTTTCAAACAAGATCCACTCAGTGCTTCCATCTTCTTTGGTGCAGTAATGAAGAGGACTGGTGTGTGGTGAAGGTCCTCTTCATCACTTGACTAAGAACATAGCTGATTACACAACAGCACTCAATTTAACCAAATGGCATGTAATGAACAAGCAGACACAAAGCTGAAAGTTTAAATGTATTTTATTGTGTGTTTTTTTGCTGGGGCCTCTCAGCTGCTACTGTGAAGAGAAATGCATAGTAAGGCTTGTGTAGTGTTCAAGGGAATAATTGTATGTTAGCAAATCTGGTGGAATGTTTCTTACCTTTGCTGTCTCCTCAGGTGTTCAGCCTAAAAGAGGCCGCCGGAGGTCTGAACACCTTCTTAAAGGTCCCGGGACAGACCATTGTGATAATTGGAGAGGGGGGGACAGCAAATGCTTGCCAACTGTAAGGGTCTGTTATGGTGAATGTTAGTTGAGTAAGAGGCTTTGAGATGTGTACTCGTAGAGGTATTTGGGGGAAATATATATTTGTTTACTTGTGTTATTTTACCCAATATTGTATGGGGGATCTGGGGAGGGGCTCACCTGCTCAGTGGTAGGGCTCGAGTCATAATTAATGGCAGCCTATAAAAGGGAGCCCGTGCACACAGACAGGGGGTGTGTGTATGATTGGCAGGGCTGTGACCCAGACCTCAGGCCACAGAAGGGGCTTAATTTTCTTTTGTAATGTTTTCTTTTTAAGTCTTTTTGTTTTGTCATGCATTCTTTTGGGTGAAATAAACACTTGGTTGGTTTGCACCTCATCTCGGACTCGAGTTTTCCTGTTTTCATCCAACCGCTACCTGGCCATCCTAACATGGTGTTAGATCACAATCAGCCCAAACACCTGTAAAACCAGACTAATGATGAACATCATGTGGATCAAAATCTGCCTGAAGAGAAAGTTGATGAGACACAAACTCCAGTTCATCTGCAGCATGTTACATGTAGACCCTTTGAACAATGTCAGTTGAAAATATGTCAGACTAGAAATTATTCAAGTAATGTCTCCAAATAAAAGAGACTGAACAAACACTGACCTGAAAGAAAGAAGACACTCAGTAACATGTTGACTGTCACCACGTTCACACACAGAGCTGCCATGACACTCATCTCCTAGACTGGAAACAAAGACGACTATTAAAATATATCATGTGCTTCCTCTCTGGTTATAAAGTTAAAAAAATAGTAATACCTTTCTTACCAGATGCATCTGCATCTGTAAGTGAAACTTCTCTTCTCTGTTTAGTTGTTGTGATGTAAAAGCAAACGCCCAAACTTCACTTGGTTTTGTTCTACTGCTGACAGATGTCACATGACTGAAACAATGCATAAATACAACAAGTCTTTATCCTTCCTGCTCGAGCTCTGTGAGCGAGGAAGTCGCCTTTTAGGGGCATCTGAAGCTCATCAGGGTGTGAATGATTAATTTATTTTAAAAGCTGATCTTTTTCACATCACTAAAAGCTAAACCACTAAGAGGAACTATAATAATACTGTAGCTGAGAAAACCGTGTTGGAGGAAGGCGAGGTTTAGAGTTTCCTGTCTTGAACTGTTGTCAGTAAACACAACATATTCTCGTTCAGGCCTCTGTGTCTTTCAACATGAACTAACATCTTGTATGAGCTCACAGTGAAGGTATGAACTCAGTGTTTCTTTGCTTGAGTGTAGAGATCTTCTGGACCGTCAGCAGTCTGTGTGAAGCAGTTTTCTGTCTGAAACACTGTGACCTGTGTGTACACCGTGTCCTGCTGCTTTCTGCTGTCCTGCACTGAGACAGGAGACGGTTCATGTCTCTGCTTGGAGGAGTGGATGTCTTAATGGTGGACGTCTTCCTCTGCTATTTGAAGATCTCTTCACCTGTATGTCTGTGAACAGACATCTGTTTTTAAACATTAAAGGGACCACACCCACAAAAGGCACAACATAAAAATCTGTGTATCAATAATAAACTAAATCACACATTGTGGTAAGTTACACTTGCAATTAAATCTACGTAAGTATGTGCCCCTATAAATCTGGATCTTTTATTTTTGTCAGCTCCCTTTATTGATCATATTCAATGTGTGTATACATGTACAGTAGTTTCAACATAACCAGCATCAGTTTGTTGATACCAGGAGATGGCAGCATAAATCAAGTGACCAGGAACTTAAAGCTCACTGGTGCCATTTTCATTTCATCATGTTCACGTGCTGTGTGCAACCAGCTAAACTCTGTTAGCTGTAGCTATAGTACAGATTTCTTCCTGTTTTATTGTGGCTCTTTACAGCATCTTTCAGAGAAAAATTAAAAGATACTGAAAATACAGAACTCACAAATGTATTCATCACACAAGCTTTTCGGTGTAAATATATAAATAAATCAATCAATAAAAGCCTATAATAATAAACAGCAATAATGTGGGGACACCACAGGGGACTGTCCTGTCTCCATTTCTGTTCATTCTTTACACTTCAGCTTTCCAGTACAGGTCTGGGTCCTGCCACATGGAGAAGTTCTCTGGTGACTCTGCGATGGTTGGGTGTATTAGAGATGGACAGGAGGTGGAGTATAGGACACTGATCAGAGACTTTGTAGAGTGGTCCCAGGCAAACCACCTACTCCTGAATGTGGACAAGACCAAGGAGCTGGTCATCAACTTCAGGAGGAAGAGGACACCAGCGGAGCCCATCACCATCCAGGGCCTGGAGGTGGAAGTAGTGGACCACTACAAGTACCTGGGAGTCCATGTGAACAACAGACTGAACTGGAGGGACAACAGTGATGTACAAGAAGGGCCTGAGTAGAATACTACTAGTACTTTTAATGTATGCCGCAAGTTGCTGGAGACTTTCTGCTGGTCTGTTGTTGCAAGCGCCCTGTACTTTGCTGTGGTTTGTTGGAGGAGCAGTACCAGCAAAAAGGACATCAATAGGATCAACAGATTGATCCGAAAGATTGGACACGTGATCGGCAGAGAATTGGAGACATTTGTGTCAGTGAGGGACAGCAGGACACTGGACAAACTACTCTCCATCATGGACAATCTGTCACACCCACTACACCAGACTATAGAGAGGCAGCAGAGCTCATTCTCCAACAGACTGATTCAGCTCCACTCCCACAGTGAACGCTACAGGACGTCATTCAGACCCTACTCTATCCAGCTGGACAACAACTCACCTTTCTGTAACAGATATTTTGATAATACAGTTTTATTTTATTTTACTATATTTTTACTTATATTTTATTTTATTCCATATTATTTAATTTTAATTTTATCTCTTTATCTTTTGTTTTACTTGTGGTTTCCATGTGCATCTGTACTACTGTGACCAAGCAATTTCCCTTGTGGATGAATAAAGTCTGTCGGGCGGCACAGTGGCGAGGTGGTTAGCACTGATGCCTCACAGCAAGAAGGTCACCAGTTCGAATCCATCCTTTCTGTGTGGAGTTTGCATGTTCTCCCTGTGTCTGCGTGGGTTCTCTCCGGGTACTCCGGCTTCCTCCCACCTTCCAAAGACATGCTTGTTAGGTTAATTGGTGATTCTAAATTGGCCGTAGGTGTGCGTGTGAATGATTGTCTGTCTCTGTGTGTTGGCCCTGCGATGGACTGGCGACCTGTCCAGGGTGTACCCCTGGCTCTCGCCCGATGACAGCTGGTAGGCTCCAGCAGACCCCCGCGACCATTAACAGGAATAACCGGGTATAGAAAATGAATGAATGAATAAAGTCTGTCTAATTCTAAGTCTAGATAGATAGATTTTTATTTGTCACATGCACAGTTATACATAGTACAATGTACAGTGAAATGTGTTGTTGTACCTGCAGCCTGTAGTAAAAAGAAATAAAAAGAAAGAAATATAGTACTACAGTAAACAGTAGTATGCACACAAGGTAAGCAATATAAGTGTAATGTACACCAATAGAGAATTAAATATAAGAATAAAAAATAAAAATAAAAATAAAATAATAATATAGACTGAATAAAAATAAAAATATAGACTGGTAAACTTGGGGGGGGGGGTTGTATATGTACATCAATTTACAGTGTTAGCAGCTTCATGAATAAAGTGCAGTGATATTTAAGTCCAGTTAAGGCTCAGAGTTGAGCAGGCGGATGGCATGGGGATAGAAACTCTTCTTCAGCCTCTCAGTCTTTGTCCTCAGGCATCGGAAACGCCGGCCTGATGGCAGTAGAGAGAAGAGAGAGTGTCCGGGGTGACTGGGCTGTTTCAGGATCTTTGTGGCCCTTAACCTGCAACGCTTGGTGTAAATGTCCTGCAGGTTGGGGAGGGGAGTTCTGATGGTCCGCTCCGCTGAACGGACCACCCTCTTGAGGGCCAGGAAGTCCTGCCTGGTACAGTTTCCCATCCAGGTGGTGATGCTCCCACACAAGATGCTCTCGATGGTGCAGGTGTAAAAGTTTCTGAGCACCTTGAGAGGGAGCTTGAAGTCTCTGAGGCGTCTGAGGAGGTAGAGACGCTGTCTGGCCTTCCTCACGATGGTGTTCAGATGGTGGGTCCATGACAGGTCCTGTGAGATGGTCACTCCCAGGTATCTGAAAGTGTCCACTCTTTCCACCTCAGAGCCACAGATAGTGAGTGGATGGAAGTCCCTCTGCTGTTTCCTGCTGAAGTCCACTATCAGTTCCTTTGTTTTGCTGACGTTCAGCAGGAGGTGGTTCTCCCGGCACCAGTCCTCCAGGTGGGACACCTCCCTCCTGTAGGCTGTCTCGTCGTTGTGGGAGATTAGTCCTACAACAGCGGTGTCGTCAGCAAACTTAATGATGATGTTGGAATCTGAAGTGGCCTCGCAGTCGTGTGTGTACAGCGAGTACAGCAAAGGGCTGAGCACACAGCCCTGGGGGGATCCAGTGTTGAGAGTCAGGGGGGCTGAAGTGTGGTGACCCACTCGGACCACCTGTGGTCTGCCGGTCAGGAAGCTGTAGATCCACCTGCACAGGGAGGAGTCCAGACCCAGGTCATGCAGCTTAGCAGCCAGTCTGGAGGGGACTATGGTATTGAATGCTGAGCTGCAGTCAACAAACAGCACTCTCACATAGTTTCCCTTACCAGTGTCCACGTGGGAGAGGGTCTTGTGGAGGAGGAGGTTTATGGCGTCATCTGTAGATCTGTCCGGCCTGTATGCAAACTGTAGTGGATCCAGGGTGGTGGGCAGTGTGGAGGTGATGAATGTCTTGATCAGTCTCTCAAAACATTTCATCACCACAGATGTGAGGGCTATGGGCCTGAAGTCGTTGGAACTGCTGGGGTGCGGTTTCTTTGGGACAGGGACTATTGTGGACTTCTTAAAGCAGGTTGGGATCACACACTGTCTGAGTGAGAGGTTGAATATCACTGTGAACAGAGGTGCCAGCTGATCAGCGCAGGTTTTGAGGACACGCCCACTAATCCCGTCTGGACCAGCCGCTTTCCTGGTGTTCACACTTTTAAACACCCTCCTCACGTCGCGCTCTGTCACAGTGAATGTGTCCTCCCCTCCGGCTGGGAGCGCAGCAGGCAGTCGGTTTCCCGACTCTAAGCTCTTTTATTCATTTAATAAAGTCATATGAAATGTTTCCGATCCTGCAACTTTGTTGCATGGACTGCATGGACCCCTAATTACCTTAAGGCCTGTAACTTTGGTAGTATTCACCCAGTCCTTATGAAAATTAGCAGCCGTCATTATAGTAAGCTTGCGTATAATAGGGGGTGCTACAACCGCTACATGTTTAGATCTCACGAACCACCACAGTAAACTGCTTGAAATTTGACAATGATAATCTGTGGATGACTACTTACAAGCACACCAAGTTTCGTGCAATACGGTCAATAGGGGGCGCTACTGATGACTCCCTCGAGTGGCAGACTAAGGAAACTGTGGAAAACTGCATACAAGCCCACCAAATTTCATTGCTTCCGACACGCCTGACTCTCATTCACTTGTCAGCCGAAGGATTCCTCCGCAGACACTTTGCCTCCTTTCAGGCCGTGTCCGACCCGCTTATGCATCTGCATCCCGCTCGGGGACGACTTCGCCATGGCATGGACCTCTTTATGATCGCTTGCAATCATCTAGTTTATTTTTGAAAATGACCGTACCTTAACAGTTGGTTGATGTGTTTTTTTTGTGTTGTTTTAGGGGGAGAGCAGGAGTGGGACCTGGCAACACAGGCCTGTGACCGGGACTTGGATGGTTGTGTATTGGTGAGTGTGTCTATGAAATGACCAACTAATAACCTCTGTATTGTTTACAATGTGGATCACACAGGAAACAAAAGCCATGTCACCTGACGCTCAACGCTTCAAAATAAAAGTCAATGAATGCATCAAAGACACCAGAGTTTAGAAGGTGTACATTTGGTAAAATAACACAAAATAAAAGACACCTTGCATTTTACATTTCCTTCTGTGTGACAAAATTCTTGCAGTGTCACCAGTTCTCTGCTTAGAGCTTTGATACTTTCATCATCCAACCAAGCAAAGTTTCAAAACAGCAGCTCTGTGAGGTCACCATGCAATTATGAAGAAGTCCATAACTGATGTAAGAAAGCTGCAAGCTGTGGAGGTTTTGAGTTTCTCTCCTTTGAACTGTTTTGAAACAAATAATCTATTTTCACATCCAAACCTCGAGTTCCCGTTTCTACATTAACTGACGTGAAAACATTTACAAATAATAGAGGTTTTAACATTATAGTTATGTTCAAATACTTTCTGTGACTTGCTCTCATCTGTCTGACTCTGCAAAAACCAAACAGAACTACAAGTGTTTTGGGCAGCTGAAGGTGAACCTTCATCTGGACCTCAGAAATAGATCAACCTGTGACAGAACATCTGGTCACTGAGGCCGAAATGAAGTTAGATAACAAACTGTATTTTGTGGAGGATGCACTTCAGCAGTTGTGCTTCCATTAAATTCAACTTCATATCTTCAGTTCTATCTGTGAAAGCATCACCACAAACACATGTAAAGGACTTGCAACACAGTGCAGAACCGTATGGTTGAGTTTCATATTTCCACAGTAGACTTATTTTAAAATCCTGTTCTGGAGTTGCAACACAAGAGAGAGCTGTAACACAACCTGTCAGTGTGAAAACTGCTCCAAAATATATTCTACAGAGTAAGCCGTCTCTTACTGTCAACAAATTACAGAATTAGTAGAAAAAGTAAAGACACATTTTGCTTTTCATTTTGCTTTGAAAAAACTATTTTTACATACAGAAGAAACGGAAGAAAAGGATAACCCAATTATGTTACAGATAATTGTTTAAGTTTATATTATTCTTCATTAAAGATTTGTTCTGTAGAAATAAAGAAGCGTTTTAGAGAATTTTATATATGTAAAGTTTTAAAACAAGGATGGGAATAAAAATAAAAAAAGAGAAGAGAAGACATTAATTGTAGAAAAGTTGGAGAATTAAAAATGCGTCATGTGCTGCAAACGTACAATCCCTCAGAAAAGGCTTCTTCTTGCAACATATTTGTCTGAGGAAGAGGACGAAGATTAAAACAATCTGCCGCATAAGAGACATATGGTCACATTCACAGACTTCTTGATCATCAAAACAACATCCTGTCTGACAGAACTGGAAACAAGACAAGTGCAGCCTGCAGGTTTTACACAATATGCAGATTATTTCACCAATGCTCCGGAGCTGATGTCAATTTATTGCATCCTGATCCTGAACTTGGAAAGAGAGTTTTTCTTTTTTGACTAGCCTGGCATCTTGTCCTTCAAAAACATTCCTCAGATTTTCTTCATTTCAACATAGATACCCTCTGTGTCGTCAGCAGTCTGTGTTAATGTCTTTGCTGGTTTGTTGACGTTGATCTGTGCGTACACCGTGTCCTGCTGCTGCTGTCCACTGTCCTGCACTGAGACAGAGGACGGTTCATGTCTCCGCTTGGAGATGCTGATCTCTCCATAGTGGATGTTTTCTTCTGCTACTGCTGCTTTCTTCGTTGGCTCTTTAACAGCCAGCTCTTCACCTGTTTGATTCTGAAAAGAAAATTTAACGTTGTCAGTAGATGGAAGTGAATCTTCTTCTGGGTTTGGAGTCTCAATTCAACTTTTAACTGACACAACGAAACATCTGTTTTAAAACGGACTGACTGACAGTAAAGTTTAATGTTTTCTCACCTGACTCTGCTGGACAGTTGAATTTGTCGCCTTTGTCCTCCTCCAAAGCACAAGAGCACTGTGGATTAAATCACCAATGAGAAATCAGGATAAAGTGTGACCTAGTGGTGAGACTAAAGCGTGACAGATAACCTTTGTTGTATGAACTGGCTGATACTCACCAAACACAAAGGCAGATGAGGATGATGATCCCGATTAATCCTCCGACTACTGGCTCACTGAGTGGAGATCCATTGGTACCTCACAGAGAGAAACAAGAAGACGCTGATATATTAAAAACAACTGGTGCAGACATAAAAGAAGCTCCAATTGTAGATAATAAAAGTGAGTTAATTCAGTACTGTTCAGTATTTACTTTCAATATTAACAAGATGAGAGCAGATTCAGTTCATTTCTCCATTTACCTTCAACATTTAGATGAATCCATGGTGATGTCTGGTTACCAAGTTGACTTGAGGCCACACAGTAATAAACTCCTCCATCAGTCACATTGAAGCTGTAGAAGTGTCCTTCAGATACGATCATGGGTCCATCTTTGCTGTTCTTGAACCAGGTGAAGCGTCTGACGGGAGGCTTGGCTCTGCTGGAGCAGGTCAGGTTCACCCAGCTACCTGCTGACACCAAACCTGATGGACTGATGGATGCTGAGGTGTCTTTAGGAGCATCTGAGGAAAATGTGACATTGGCTGTATTAATCAAAACACACAATATCGCACAAATCCTCATGTGCAACAACAAACTCTGGTTGTCTTACATGAAACACTGAGAGTCTCTTGTGTCTCTGCTGTCTTGACGTCTTTTCCTTCATTCACAGGATATCTGACAGAACAGATGATGTTATATCCATCATGTGTGTCTGACAGAGTAATGGTCTCCTGGATTTTAGTTGTAAAGGTCCCATCTGTGTTTTCCTCTGTTTTGTTGTGAGGGTCTTGTTGGAGATTCCAGGTGATTTGAGGAGGGGAGTGTGGACAGGGAGTGAAAGCTGAGCAGGTTATAGTGACAGACTCCTTCTCCTTCATATCAACTGAGATATTAATTCTGGGTCTCCAAGGAGAATCTGTGGTTTCACATCAAACACACATTATTGTATTGACCTATTTAATAATTACAGTTGTACCAGTATTGAATTAACTAAATTTCATTACATTATTTTGAGTTGTGACAAAATCTATTTTATTGTTAGTAAAGCTCAGCTTTTTACTTTTTTTAATCAGTCCACTTATTTGTACTGTTGATAGCATATATAGAAGGGTTACAGAGTTTGTTGACTGAAGATGAAACAGATTTCACATTATGTTAAAAAAATAAATTGTAATTAACAAAACCTGTCTTACCTTGAACTTTTATTTGAAGATATTCACAAAGAGCTGTTGCTTTGAGCGACCAGTTCTCAATTCTGAAGTAGTATTTGTCTGAATGACTTGTCTTTACATCAGAAAACAGAGTGGTGCAGTTTTTCTGACTCAGGTCTCCAGTAATATTCATTGGATAGATGTTATCTGACTTACTACTGTTGTAGACTACATTATTTGGATTTTCGCCAAAATATGGGTCATTTTTAATCCACACTCCAAAGGTTTCTCTACTGCTGTCAAACCCTTTTCCTGGTTTCTCTCTATAGTTACATGGGATTTTCAAACAAGATCCACTCAGTGCTTCCATCTTCTTTGGTGCAGTAATGAAGAGGGCTGAATTTTCACGACAATCAGCCCAAACACCTGTAAAACCAGACTAATGATGAACATCATGTGGATCAAAATTATTATTCAAGTAATGTCTCCAAATAAAAGAGACTGAACAACAGCTCACCTGAAAGAAAGAAGACACTCAGTAACATGTTGACTGTCACCACGTTCACACACAGGGCTGCCATGACACTCATCTCCTAGACTGGAAACAAAGATAAAAACGAAAATATATTATGTGCTTCCTCTCTTGGTAAAAATTATCAGTAAATACTTTAGTCATACTTTTCTTAGAAAATGATTCTGCAGTTGTAAGAGAAACTTCTGTTCTGTTCTGTTCTGTTCTCTTCTCTTCTGTTCTCTTCTCTTCTCTTCTTCTGTTTAGTTAGCGTGATGTAAAACGCAAACACCCAAACTTCACTTGGTTTTGATCTACCGGTGATAGATATCACATGACTGAAATGATGCAAAAATACAACAAGTCTTTTTCCTTCCTGCTCGAGCTCTGTGAGCAAGGAAGTCACCTTAGGGCATCTTATGCTCATCAGGGTGTGAATGATGTATTTATTTTAAAAGATCCTTATCATATCACTCACTGTCATCTACTTTCTTAAAATACAACAAAAGCCACCTGTACCTTCAGTGCCTGAGGATATAAGTTATCACCAATTGCGTACTGGATGTATGAAGATAGAATCCGCCACACAGTCACCAACACCCATAGACGTCTGAGGCTCAGGAAGAGGAGATTGTTCACAAACCAGCTGGATGAGAAATCATCTGGATAGAGTCCTTCACATTTACAGTTTAGAGAAGAAACGTTGGAGACAATGATTTCATCTCCTGGTTTTCTGTTGGCATGGAACATATCATGTGAGTGTTTCATGTCGCAAAAGTTTTTCACAATAAACAGAAGAGACAAAGACAATGCTGTCCGTTCTGGTGCACATGATGAAGTAACTTCACCACAGAAACAAAATAACCAACTTCCTCCTTTGACTTCAAGTCTTCTCAGGGTTTTCTCGTCTTGAGGAAACAATGACTGGTTATTTTTTGCAGTATTTTGAAATCAATGAATATGTTTGATATGTAAAACTCATTTGATACTGGAAAGATAGGCATCATTTGAAGATTAGTCTCTTCACCTTCATCAGCTTGGGCTGCAAACATTAGATTATGAAGTTTATATCCACATGTCCAACTGTGAAGGTGCCCCATTGGCTGAAAAGTACATGAGGACATAGACATTTGACCCAAAGCAAGCTGTTGACCTGTGGATGGAGACAGCTAATCGGAGAATCAACCAAGGACAGGGAGGTGCATCTGCAGCATCTTCATCATCTACCATGCAGGAAGCTGAAGCAGAGGACAGTGGGAGCGACACTGAGGAGGACAGTGAGGAAGACTGCACTTATTAAGACCACACTACATGTAGAGTGAGTTCCAAACACCGTCTCCTGGTACTCACCTGAGTAACTCACTGAATAAGTTATGTGCACCCCGCCCACGCTTGTACCACAAAGTCCAGCTCTAACCACATGATAACGTTTGCTGATGACACAACAGTATCTGGCTTCATCAGCAACGAAGCACTCTACAGAGAAGACTCTCCTGTTTCTGAAACAATGGAGAAACGAAGAAAGTTACTGACTTCAGGAGAGCCCACCAACATTATCTTTACCCCCACAGACCACCAACAGAATTTCAGCATCACTACATTCCTACCCATTTTAAGAAAGACTCTCACTCATAGAAGATCACTTTAATCAAAATACTGTCTGTGGATATTCAAATGGAATAAATATAACTGAAGTTTTGGAATTAGACCACGCCCCATATCATTTTATTTTCCTATAGAGGTGCGTCCTAACCCTGCTTCCTGAGATGTGCCTCCACCCTGAGTCTCACTTTGTGGGTTCCTCCACCATCATCCGTCTACACATTCCACTACCTTCATGTCTTTCCTTCAACCCTTTCCATTTCATCCTCTCTGACCGTCCTATCGCCTCCGATTATTTTCATCCCATCCCCTCTACCCTTATCATCCCTTCCCCCCTGACCCTTTTCATACCATTCCCTCTGACCCTTTTCATCCCATCCCCTAGAGTCTAGGGGTGTAAAACTGATCCGTGAAAGGGCCACTGTGGCTGCAGGTTTTCATTCCAACCATGCAGCACCCATGCAGTGGGTGTGGCTGGCAAGTTCTTGTTCCAATCAAGCAAGAGGACACCTGAAATGACTGAGTGAAGGCAGTTCAGTTGATTGATTGGGCCAAGTCAGGTGTGCTGCTGCATGGTTGGAATGAAAACCTGCAGCCACAGCGGCCCTTTCACGGATCAGTTTGACACCTGTGCCCTAGACCTTATTCATCCCATCCCCTCCGATGCTTTCATCCCATCCTCTCTGGCCCTTTTCATCTCATCCCCCTGTATACTTCTCATCCCTCCATCCATTTCTCTCACATCCTGTTGACCAATAAACATCTTTGCATCAGTTAAGGCGTAGTCTTTGTTAGTGAAATGTTAATTGATCAGTGACTTTTTTCAGTTTTCTTTTCACACAGTAAAGGGAGAATTGAAAAGGTTTCAGCTAAAACTTAAAGATGGCATTCACAACTGAAGACACAACACACTTATTATTTATGGGAGAAGTTTCAAAACTACCACCATTAGTTTGTATAAATGAGTTTTTCCTGTAACGTTCATATCGGGAGTAGCCAGTGCTCAAGGGATCATGGACTTTATTTCGTTTAATTCTCATGTTCAACAAAAGACATTACGTTTAACATTTCCTTGTGAAATAAGACAAAATATGAGACGCCACACATTTTAAATTTAAACGGCATCATCATGATTCATGTCTGTCTAAAGAAGATGTTGAAATACAATGTTCACTCTCACTGCATGTTTACTTCCTGTTATGTAGTGACACAGCTGAACTGTATTAAGGACCTTGTGTATGTGTATGTAAACCAGAAATATACAAATAAATCACCATCATCATCTTATTATCATTATTAAATATAACTTCACTGGTCTCCATCACTGCTGCTCTGTAGTACTGGACTGAAGAGAAACCCATAGAGATTAAAATGTCCATTTCAAATGTTTTTTGTTTTATTTGTGTTTTTGCAACTTGATCACAAAATAAATGACATAAATGAGTTTTTATAAAGCCAACATGTTGTTAAAATAATTCAGCTGTCATCTAAATATATTAACAAAAGTGACAGGATACATTCAGGATACACCTTCACATTTCTGCTTGTTCTTCATCAGCAATATCTACATGTAATTGTCCTATAAATGTATTTAACTCAACTTCTTTTATATAAAAAAAAACATGAAAAGAAGACAAAAACAGATCAGTATTACATAGATGAGTATGAGTTTCCTCCATAATGGAAAGAAAATGCCAAACCTCTTTATCCTCCAGACAGAAACAAAGAAAATCAAATGTTTAAAAATATTTTATATTCAAATCTTCATCTTCTGCAAGACTATTTCATATGTACAGACCTGGATGATGCTGCGATCCACCAAAATATCACATTTCACTCAATAAGTAGGTATAAACAAGGAATTAGAATAAATCATTCCACTGACAATGACCTTGACATCTTCCTCCTCTCCTTGTGGCTCATGAAGCTTGAATCTCAATCACTCTTTAGACATAGTCATGTTCTTCTTCTGTGTCCTGTGGTAAAGAAACATCACAGAGATGTTAGTCAGATTTTTACCTCAGTCTTAAGTCCTCTTTCTGACCCATTCATCAACCTCAAACTCCTCCCCTTGCTATTATTATCATATCACCTCACTTTAATACCTGATGACTCTCTGCTATTTTCTTGTTTTACTTCCTGTGTTTTTTCCTCTTTGATTGTTGGATTGGTTTCTCCTTGTGTGCTCCGCCCCTCATTAGTCTCACCTGTGTCTCGTTAACCCCTTTACTCCCATGTGTATATATAGCCCTGCCTTTGTTCTCTGTCACATTGTTTGTGATGTTTCCCTGTTTGTCCTATACTTGTGGTCTTTACCTGTTTCTCACTTATCTTTCTGTCCCTGCTGCACCATTTATTTATTTAGTTTTAATTAAATTGTACCTTAAATTCCTACTCCTGCCACTCTGGATTGAGTGTCATGTATTTGGATCCTTCCTCAGTCAGTTCCTCATAATGACTTCCTTGTCAAACTCACTCTGCTTCGACTATCAAACAAACATGTAGTTTTACATTTTAGAATTATTTCATCTGTAAAAACACTTTAATACATTTATACCACACAAATGAGGATTCATGTCTGTTTACACCAAATTTAAAACATTTAAACAGCCATGTTTCTAACACTCTGACACTGACTCTAAATGTTTACTTCCTCTGTCTTTGTTCCACAGTGTATATAAACCAGAAACAAGTAGTTTCAGGGGAAATTCTTCTTTGTCCTACAGAAACAAGAATTTTACATAAAAATATTTAATATTTAAATCTTCATGTTCTACAGAGCAATATTATTTAAAATGTACAGGCCTGGATGATACTGCGATCCACCAAAATATCACATTTTACTACAGAAATAACGCATGTTCAGCAAAAAAACAAGTAATAATATATAATAAATCATTCTACTGACAATGAATCTTCCTCCTCTCCTTGTGGCTCTTAAAGCTTGAATCTCAGTCACTCTCTTGATGTAGTCTTCCTCTTCTTCTTTTGTGTCCTGTGGAAATAAAACAACACAGAGAGAGGTGTTCATGCTCTGCAGTGGATTTATTGCAGTCTCCTCTAAGAGGAGGTTGAATGAATGAGTTCAGTCACACTGTTAAGGAAGAATGAAACCTCCTCATAGCAACCAGTCATTTAATTAAAATGTCATGATTTGTCCATTTATTATGAACTGTAAATATGTAAATATGTAAAAACATATACAGTCCCTGACAAAAGTCTTGTCACTTATCCATTTTGTAGAAACAACAGTTTATAACCTGACTTTTAATTAATCCATTGGTTTTAGAAATGGCTCATATGAAAGCTAAAACCCTCCCAAATTATGTTTGATATGCTAAAATAAATTTGCTTCACTGAAGAAAGATTGATCATTTAATGAACACAGAAAGGTCAGATTTTGGCAAGACAAAAGTTTTGTCGCCTACAGAAAGTAATGTGAAAATTGAACAAATCATTTACTTCAAATACAAAAATATGATGCATAACATCAGTGAATGAAGTACTGGTGCTGTGAGATCCATATTTAATATCTTGTATGACTTCCATGAGCTTGAAGGACTGCATCCATGCGGTTCGACAATGATTCATACAATTTATTGATGAAGTCATCAGGAATAGCAAAGAAAGCAGTCTTACATGCCTCCCAGAGTTCATCAAGATGCTTTGGTTTCGTCTTCCATGCTTCCTCTTTCATTCTTCCCCAGACATGCTCAATGATGTTCATGTCTGGTGACTGGGCTGGCCAGTCCTGGAGCACCTTGATCTTCTTCGCCTTGAGGAACTTTGATTTAGAGATGGAAGTATGCGATGGAGCACCATCCTGCTGCAAAATTTGACCCCTTTTATGGTTGGGAATGTAAGAGGTAGCTAATACTTCTTGATGTTTTACGCTATTGATATTGCCTTCCACCCTGCAAATCTCTCGCACACCCCCATACTGGATGTAACCCCAGACCATGATTTTTCCGCCACCAAATTTAACTGTTTTCTGGGTGAATCTCGGATCCATGCGAGCTCCAGTAGGTCTCCTGCAATATTTGCGGCGGCTGTGATGTAATTCAACCGAAGATTCATCTGAGAAATCCACCTTCTGCCACTTTTCCAGCGTCCATCCTTTTAGCAGGCTGTGGGCCTTGGCAAATGCCACACGTTTTTTTAATTGCCTTTTGTTTAGTGCTGGTTTCTGGGCCATTTCGAGACAGAATTCTACAAACTGTTCTGGTTGACAAGGGGACTTGAGGTGACAAGGCCTGGTGGAGCTCTGCTGCAGTGGAAAAGGGGCTGGCCTTGGATTTTCGAGCCAACAAACGGTCCTCCCGAGCAGTTGTCTTGCGGGGTCTGCCGGACCTGGGCTTGTCAAAAACATCTCCAGTCTCTTCAAATCTTTTTCTTATTCTTTGAGGCTGTAATCTAGGATTGGGTGCATCATATGACAATCGACAAGACTTTTGTCTTTGCAAAAACTGACTCAGTGGGCTTTACCAAGCTGTGAACGTTAGAATGCTTTTCAGCAGTTTTGTTTGGCACCAAAACATTATTTCAAAAGCTGTTGGGATTGTAATTAGCCATTGCTTGTAAAACAAATTGATAATACATATATTTGAGGGGCACTTAGGGTCAACTTGTACCCAAGCGACAAGACTTTTGTCTTGCCAAAATCTGACCTTTCTGTGTTCATTAAATGATCAATCTTTCTTCAGTGAAGCAAATTTATTTTAGTATATCAAACATAATTTGGGAGGGTTTTAGCTTTCATATGAGCCATTTCTAAAACCAATGGATTAATTAAAAGTCAGGTTATAAACTGTTGTTTCTACAAAATGGATAAGTGACAAGACTTTTGTCAGGGACTGTAGAACAGTGGTGGTATATATTATTTGAAATAGGTAACAGAAAATGAGCAGAGCAATGTGAGTGAGAGAGGTGAAATAAAAATGAAATATGAAGGAAAGCAGAGATAATACATCAGTAACTCTTGTCTGAGCTGCAGGTGGATTCAAGACGAAGTCTAATGGAGTTATGTCGCCCTCTAGTGGTGGTTTACATTCAAAGCCCAGTGAGATAATGAGTGTAGATGTCCACAGTGAAGTTGCTATATATAAATAAACGTGACTTAAAGGGGAACTACTGTTTTTTTACAACCTGGACCTTATTTCTGGCATAAAATAGTATAATTTACTCACCCATATAACTTTTGTGCAATTTGTATTTCTTCGGGAGATAATTAGATCAGTGTACATCCATGTAGTGGGAGTGACTGGGGCAGCGAAACGCAGCCTCTCTGCCGCGAAACTCCTTCATTTCATCAATACTTTGTTATCGTATGCTGAGTCCGGAGTTAGCTGTTAACATCATTCGGGGTCTGTAGATTGACCTACAGACCCCAGATTATGTCTTCTGACCTAGATGAGCAGTGCTCAGAGACGACATCATCCAGGTCAGAAGACATTGTGCAGGGTCTGTAGGTCAATCTACAGACACCGGATGATGATAACAGCTAACTCCGGACTCAACGGGGAATAGCACTAGCATATGATAACAAAATATTGGTGAAATGAACGAGTTTCAGGGCAGATAATGCGTTATTTAGAGGCTGCGTTTTGTTGCCCCAGTCACTCCCACTACATGGATATACGCTGATCTAATTATCTCCCGAAGGAATACAAATTATACAAAAGTTATATTGGTGAGCAAATTATCGTATTTTATGCCAGAAATAAGGTCCAGGTTGTAAAAAATTGTATTTATTGATTGTAATTGTAGATGGTTGGAAGAAGAAAAACTTGACTTTCTATCAGATTTTATTTCAATGTACTGTTTTGTGAATTATAGTTTTTAACCATATTCATTCAAAAATGGTCTTATGACTCTGTTTATTATTAGTGATGCAGTGCTACGCAATGCAAACTATTGACCCCCTCATAGCAAAGCTATGGGGGTCAATAGTTTGTTCTTCACTACGTTTTTCTTCTTATTAGTGATGCAGTGCTACGCAATGCAAACTATTGACCCTCATAGCAAAGCTACGTTTTTTCTTCTTATTATTAAACTTTTTCCACACCCGATTTTTAGAAACTTTTCAACTCAAATACCGTTCGTCGCACACAGACACAAAATACATCAAAACGTGCGTCTCGATCGGACTCGGTATGCTTCTATGCGACGTAGTCGCGAAAAAAACGCGATAAATTTCCCATTGAAATGAATGGAGAAGCCCGAAAAAAGCGGCAACATTCCAAAATTTACAGCTTGGCTTTGTTGAGCGATTACTCGGCCATGCTTTGTAGTAGAAACTTGCTTGGAAGTTTGTACGAGGCACGGGAAGTGTAGCTTTCTCTTCCTGAAAACGGCGTTTCGATACCTTTTACGGTTTAGTCAGGGTCGCAGTTTACGTTTGGTGAAATTTGGGGAAAAAAATTAAAAATCCCTCCCTCTGAGCCTCACTCTAACTTCAGAGTTTCGGTGATATTCTGAAAAAAAAAGGTTCAATCTCATGTGGTGGCCACAGTTTTTGAGGTACAGAGATAAAAAATACATAAAAACGTAGGGATTTTTGTTGGCTTTAAGATGGTGTTGGTTTGATTTGTGTGGGACGTACGGTTTGGACTGGAGGCTCCTCTGAGCGAGGAGTGCGGCGCCAGCTTTTCGAATTTTTCCCCATGTGTGTGTATGTGGAAATCGAGAGGGATTTCTCGACGATTTTTGTGTCGCATACTTTCTTTCCAAACCGACTACGGCCACAATTTTGGCAGTACGCGCGTGGCGACAACACTAAATTGTAGAAAACCCTTGGCTGACACTCACGATGTGTTTGTTTTCTCGATAGCACTTGTAGTTTTTGAGATACAAGCATTTGTTCGGAGGGCAAATCCTAGTTTGCACTTTCCCTCTGACTCAGGCAGAGGTGAGAGGGAGACTTCAGCAGCAGTTGACCCTGGTAGCCATGACAACCAGACCCCAACCAGCTTACACACGCAGCAGAAGGGGACCAGAGGCGGGAAAAGAGCTCTCAGTGGAAAACAGTATCTGCCAAAACATTAAAACCCCCCAAACCATTACTGCAGTACTGTAGGGGGCCAGAACCTGACATTATGACCTTTTCCTTTATTTTAAACACAAATTATATCTGGCTGCTTTGCTGAAACTCCTGACACAACATCCCTGACCCGTTTCCTTCATCTTATTAGGTCAGTGAATAGCTCAACTGCTAACAGACGCTAACTACTAGCCGCCCAGTGATTTAGCCGACGACTAGCCTTCCAGCATAGCTCATGTATGTTAGCAAGCTAGCGGAGCTAACGGAGCTAGCTAGCCGCTAGCTAACCGCCGCGGACTCAACCGCGGAGTTAGCCTCGAGCTAACCGCGAGCTAGCCTCGAGCTAACCGCGAGCTAACCGGGATTTAACCGCTAGCTAACCGGGATTTAACCGCGGACCCGCGGGAGTTAAACACGAATTAGCCGCGGCAGTTAGCCGTGAGCTAACGCGGAGGCTAGTGGGGTTAGCCGCCGGCTAATTCGCCGCCTTGCTAGCGGGTGCTTATCACAGTAATAATGTTGAAGTTTTACAATTTAAAGGGAAGATATTTTTAAATTAAACTGTGTCAAACTGAAAAATATATTATTCCACCACATAAAGTAGGAAACATTTATGGCTTGCAACAACATTAATGACAGTATATATATATAATTGGAGTAATTTAATATAATATGATGTTTTTAATTAAATAAATAATGAGCTGTTGAACACTCATAAGAGTTATATTCAGTATGTTGCATAACATTATTTGACATGTCTATTTGTCTGCCTATAGTTTTCCTCCAGCTGATCCAGACAGACTGCAGTGACGTCCAACATGAGACAAAGAGCTGGACTCGCAGGACAATTTGAAGGTCTTCACTTCATCGCTGATTCCTTGTTACAGCCTGGATGTGTTAAGTTTAATATTATTGTTTATCTAACTGTAAGACTGTGCCGTAAACTGTTAAACTATTGCTCAGGTAGGAGTAATGAGTTTTATTGTTAAAATTATTATGATTAACGATCAATTGTTACGATTTGCTCGTTCTTTGTCTGGGGATCCTAGTGAGATCCCTCCCACTCTCTTCCTTATTTGATGCTGGCTTTCAGGTGGAGCTGGGAGGGCTCTGCTGCCTGTACCTGCCCTTCAGTTTGTAGAAGGCGAAGCATAAAGGACGACCCTTCTCAGTGTCTCTCTCTCTCAGCCAGGCCTACTGCATCCTCCTCATCCTGTTTGGTTTGTTGTACCCTGCATGACATCAAACTCACACCCATCCAGTCAGAAGGAACCAGGCCTTAAATGACTATTTGAGTTGTGCTTTTTGTTATAGCTGCTGCTCATGGTAGTAAAGACATGCTACTTAGTAAAGACATTCGCGACGTAAGTCGCGAATACTTTCATACCTGTCTTGACCTGACCATTACTTTTTGTAGTCAAACATGAAATTATTTGCAACGTAAGTCGCAAATATTTTCACCAGGATTATATTATGACTATATGAACAGGTGATCATTAAAGCATCATAGCATCTTAGTATAATTGCATTGTAACATCTTAGCATCGTAGCAACATAGTATCTTAGCTTTGTAGCATCTTAGTATCTTAGCATCATAGCATTGTAGTAGCATCTTGGCATAGTAGCATCATCGTAGCATCGTACTATCACAGCAATATAGCATGATATCGCAGACTGCTGCGGCCACTGCATCACTCTCGCGATTTCCCGCAGGGGAATTGTCTAGTTAGTGATGCAGTGCTACGCAATGCAAACTATTGACCCCCTCATAGCAAAGCTATGGGGGCCAATAGTTTGCAGTGCGAAGCACTGCAAACTATTGTTCTTCACTACGTTTTTTCTTCTTATTAGTGATGCAGTGCTACGCAATGCAAACTATTGACCCTCATAGCAAAGCTATGGGAGTCAATAGTTTGCAGTGCGAAGCACTGCAAACTATTGTTCTTCACTACGTTTTTCTTCTTATTATTAGTGATGCAGTGCTACGCAATGCAAACTATTGACCCCCCTCATAGCAAAGCTATGGGGGTCAATAGTTTGCAGTGCGAAGCACTGCAAACTATTGTTCTTCACTACGTTTTTCTTCTTATTATTATTATTATTATTATTATTAAACTTTTTCCTACGCATTTTCGAAACCTTTCAACTCAAATACCGTTCGCCGCACACAGACACAAAATACATCAAAACGTGCGTCTCGATCGGACTCGGTGTGCTTCTATACAGTTCTTTCAAACAAGATTTTTTCGCGACGTAGTCGCGAAAAAACTGCGACAAATTTCCCTATTGAAATGAATGGAGAAGCCCGAAAAAAAAAAAAATTCAACAGACATTTTCAACAATGAACTGCTCTGGCATACTTTAACCGAGAGACTTCATTTAAACTTTAAAACGTAGGTACTCTTGCCTTCTCTTCAGAGATTCACTTCACTTAGCGACAACTTTTACCGTTTTTAAACTATGAAGCCTCAGAGTTGTGTAGGTTTTTACTCAAATTTCAGGGTTTATAATGGGTGTGTATTGCGCGGAATGTTTGTGCTAGAGTGGATGACATCATCAGCTAGAGTGAGGAGGAGAGAAGAAAATTAGTCAAAAAACTTCACAGAAACTGCTCCCGTGGCCACAAATTTCACACGACAGACATAATTTATACATAGAAACTTGGAAAATTTGTCTTCTCACTCAAATTCGTCTGCTAAAGCTGTAAGTCTTATAGTTTTGGCGTCAGACACAAAGATGCGCCAGCAACACCCACCCACAGCTCCATAGACTGCCATGTTAAAAAGGCAGGGAAATTTCTGGAGGAAAGCAGACGTAACCTTTCTTTGAATCGCTTTGAATAGGTCACATTTCTTCATTTTACCTACAAATTACACATCTAGACGTTCAGGAAAGCCTCAAGATGCCCAAAGTTAAGTCGGTTCAATGATTGGAAATACGGTTTGGCCACAAGTCCTTCCTGTTCGAGGCGATTTTTCAGCATTTTCTCTCTCTCTCCCCGTCTTCCAACTGACATTCTAACAGGAGCAGTTGACCCTGGTAGCCATGACAACCAGACCCCCACCAGCTTACACACGTTCACACACGCAGCTGCTGGGGACGAGAGGCGGGAAAAGAGCTCTCAGTGGAAAACATGATCTGCCAAAACATTAAAACCCCCCAAACCATTACTGCAGTACTGTAGGGGGCCAGAACCTGACATTATGACCTTTTTCTTTATTTTAAACACAAATTATATCTGGCTGCTTTGCTGAAACTCCTGACACAACATCCCTGACCCGTTTCCTTCATCTTATTAGGTCAGTGAATAGCTAAACTGCTAACAGACGCTAACGACTAGCCGCCCAGTGATTTAGCCGACGACTGGCCTTCCAGCATAGCTCATGTATGTTAGCAAGCTAGCGGAGCTAACGGAGCTAGCTAGCCGCTAGCTTAACGCCGCGGACTCAACCGCGGAGTTAGCCTCGAGCTAACCGCTAACTAACCGCTAGCTAACCGGGATTTAACCGCGGACCCGCGGGAGTTAAACACGAATTAGCCGCGGCAGTTCGCCGTGAGCTAACGCGGAGGCTAGTGGGGTTAGCCGCCGGCTAATTCGCCGCCTTGCTAGCGGGTGCTTATCACAGTAATAATGTTGAAGTTTTACAATTTAAAGGGAAGATATTTTTAAATTAAACTGTGTCAAACTGAAAAATATATTATTCCACCACATAAAGTAGGAAACATTTATGGCTTGCAACAACATTAATGACAGTATATATATATAATTGGAGTAATTTAATATAATATGATGTTTTTAATTAAATAAATAATGAGCTGTTGAACACTCATAAGAGTTATATTAAGTATGTTACATAACATTATTTGACATGTCTATTTGTCTGCCTATAGTTTTCCTCCAGCTGATCCAGACAGACTGCAGTGACGTCCAACATGAGACAAAGAGCTGGACTCGCAGGACAATTTGAAGGTCTTCACTTCATCGCTGATTCCTTGTTACAGCCTGGATGTGTTAAGTTTAATATTATTGTTTATCTAACTGTAAGACTGTGCCGTAAACTGTTAAACTATTGCTCAGGTAGGAGTAATGAGTTTTATTGTTAAAATTATTATGATTAACGATCAATTGTTACGATTTGCTCGTTCTTTGTCTGGGGATCCTAGTGAGATCCCTCCCACTCTCTTCCTTATGTGATGCTGGCTTTCAGGTGGAGCTGGGAGGGCTCTGCTGCCTGTACCTGCCCTTCAGTTTGTAGAAGGGCGTAAAGGACGACCCTTCTCAGTGTCTCTCTCTCTCAGCCAGGCCTACTGCATCCTCCTCATCCTGTTTGGTTTGTTGTACCCTGCATGACATCAAACTCACACCCATCCAGTCAGAAGGAACCAGGCCTTAAATGACTATTTGAGTTGTGCTTTTTGTTATAGCTGCTGCTCATGGTAGTAAAGACATGCTACTTAGTAAAGACATTCGCGATGTAAGTCGCGAATACTTTCATACCTGTCTTGACCTGACCATTACTTTTTGTAGTCAAACATGGATTATATTATGACTATATGAACAGGTGATCATTAAAGCATCATAGCATGGTAGCATCATTATAGCATCTTAGCATCATAGCATTGTAGCATCATTAAAGCATCTTAGCATTGTAGTATCTTAGCATCATAGCATCTTAGTATAAGGAAAACACACACTTTATGACAACTACAGATGTTTAACATGTGTCTGCTTTGTTATTAGCTTGTTGCTTACATTTACTTATAACATTTGAAAGACATTTCAATTTTTTTGCATTGTCTTTGATAGGATTAAAGGGTTCCTGTGCTTCGACAGCTGAGAGTGATCATCGTTGATTCATCGCCCTCAACCATCGCAGAGCAGTATCGCCACCTCACCCACACACATACATTCACCACACCTTCATCTACACAGATTTAATTTAAGTATAACATATTACATTAATTTGTCTTAGATTAGATTATTTTACATTAGGTAGTTAGAGTTTAGGTAAAGGTTAGGGTTTAGGTTAGTTTGATAGGTTTGATAGCCTGTTAAGCTTTGAAAAGTATTTTGTCTTGTTTTTTTTTTCTGTCTATTTTTTGTCAGCAGGATGCCTAGGAAGTCCAGACGTTCCATGGCGGTGAAGCAGCGCTGGAGGAGGCTCGACCTGGAGGAGCTGAGGTCCACCCCTTCCCCCCTGGAGGTATTTACACAGTAGATAAGCTTCTGTGCCACAATGACATCTGTCTGCGTGAAAATGGCTCTAGAAATCTATTGTTTTCTCCTTAACTGCTGAGTTCTGTATGTGTTTGGTCTTAATGTTTCATCAGACGTCCCCCCCGGCCGGAGAGGAGCCTTCCCACCGACCCTGCTCTCAAGCTCGTCCCCCCGTTCGTGCTCGTGAGTATCTCTCAATGATCAATAAATTCATTCATTCATTCAGCATTGTAGCATCTTGGCATAGCAGCATCATCGTAGCATCGTAGCATTGTACTATCACAGCAATATAGCATGGTATCGCAGACTGCTGCGGCCACTGCATCACTCTCGCGATTTCCCGCAGGGGAATTGTCTAGTTAGTGATGCAGTGCTACGCAATGCAAACTATTGACCCTCATAGCAAAGCTATGGGAGTCAATAGTTTGCAGTGCACTGCAAACTATTGTTCTTCACTACGTTTTTTCTTCTTATTATTAAACTTTTTCCACACCCGATTTTTCGAAACTTTTCAACTCAAATACCGTTCGTCGCACACAGACACAAAATACATCAAAACGTGCGTCTCGATCGGACTCGGTGTGCTTCTATACAGTTCTTTCAAACAAGATTTTTTCTCGACGTAGTCGCGAAAAAAACGCGATAAATTTCCCATTGAAATGAATGGAGAAGCCCGAAAAAAGCGGCAACATTCCAAAATTTACAGCTTGGCTTTGTCGAGTGATTACTCGGCCATGCTTTGTAGTAGAAACTTGCTTGGAAGTTTGTACGAGGCACGGGAAGTGTAGCTTTCTCTTCCTGAAAACGGCGTTTCGATACCTTTTACGGTTTGGTCAGGGTCGCAGTTTACGTTTTGGTGAAATTTGGGGAAAAAAATTAAAAATCAGCGTTTATAATGGGGCTCTATGGGCCCACTCTGACCGACACTCTAACTTCAGAGTTTCGGTGATATTCTGAAAAAAAAAGGTTCAATCTCACGTGGTGGCCACAGATTTTGAGGTACAGAGATAAAAAATACGTAAAAACGTAGGGATTTTTGTTGGCTTTCAGATGGTGTGGGTTTTATTTGTGTGAGACGTACGGTTTGGGCTGCAGGCTCCTCCGAGCGAGGAGTGCGCCGACCAGTTTTCGAATTTTTCCCCATGTGTGTGTATGTGGAAAGCGAGAGCGATTTTTCGACGATTTTTCACGTCGCATACTTTTTTTCTAAAACGACTACGGCCACAATTTTCGCAGTAGGCGCGTGGGAACAACACTAAATTGTAGAAAACCCTCGGCTGACGCTCACGATGTGTTCGTTTTCCCGATAGGACTTGTAGTTTTTGATTTATGAGCATTTGTTCGGAGGGCAAATCCTAGTTTGCACTTTCCCTCTGACTCAGGCAGAGGTGAGAGAGAGAAGGAGACTTCAGCGTCAGTTGACCCTGGTAGCCATGACAACCAGACCCCAACCAGCTTACACACGCAGCAGGAGGGGACGAGAGGCGGGAAAAGAGCTCTCAGTGGAAAACATGATCTGCCAAAACATTAAAACCCCCCAAACCACCCCTGTCTCCCTTGGTGCTTTCACACAGCTGCTGGGCCTCTTAGCTATAGCTCTTCTCATTGACTGACTGACAATTTCTCAGTCATGTTTGACCTTTTCCTTTATTTTAAACACAAATTATATCTGGCTGCTTTGCTGAAACTCCTGACACAACATCCCTGACCCGTTTCCTTCATCTTATTAGGTCAGTGAATAGCTAAACTGCTAACAGACGCTAACGACTAGCCGCCCAGTGATTTAGCCGACGACTAGCCTTCCAGCATAGCGCATGTATGTTAGCAAGCTAGCGGAGCTAACGGAGCTAGCTAGCCGCTACCTTAACGCCGCGGACTCAACCGCGGAGTTAGCCTCGAGCTAACCGCTAGCTAACCGCTAGCTAACCGGGATTTAACCGCGGACCCGCGGGAGTTAAACACGAATTAGCCGCGGCAGTTAGCCGTGAGCTAACGCGGAGGCTAGTGGGGTTAGCCGCCGGCTAATTCGCTGCGTTGCAAGCCGGGGGCTTATCACAGTAATAATGTTGAAGTTTTACAATTTAAAGGGAAGATATTTTTAAATTAAACTGTGTCAAACTGAAAAATATATTATTCCACCACATAAAGTAGGAAACATTTATGGCTTGCAACAACATTAATGACAGTATATATATAATTGGAGTAATTTAATATAATATGTTTTTAATTAAATAAATAATGAGCTGTTGAACACTCATAAGAGTTATATTAAGTATGTTACATAACATTATTTGACATGTCTATTTGTCTGCCTATAGTTTTCCTCCAGCTGATCCAGACAGACTGCAGTGACGTCCAACATGAGACAAAGAGCTGGACTCGCAGGACAATTTGAAGGTCTTCACTTCATCGCTGATTCCTTGTTACAGCCTGGATGTGTTAAGTTTAATATTATTGTTTTTCTAACTGTAAGACTGTGCCGTAAACTGTTCAACTATTGCTCAGGTAGGAGTAATGAGTTTTATTGTTAAAATTATTATGATTAACGATCAATTGTTACGATTTGCTCGTTCTTTGTCTGGGGATCCTAGTGAGATCCCTCCCACTCTCTTCCTTATTTGATGCTGGCTTTCAGGTGGAGCTGGGAGGGCTCTGCTGCCTGTACCTGCCCTTCAGTTTGTAGAAGGCG
Organism: Chelon labrosus; assembly: GCF_963514085.1. Classification (NCBI taxonomy): domain Eukaryota; kingdom Metazoa; phylum Chordata; class Actinopteri; order Mugiliformes; family Mugilidae; genus Chelon; species Chelon labrosus. The sequence continues at coordinate 19,383 of NW_028181701.1, read as the reverse complement.
AAGCATAAAGGACGACCCTTCTCAGTGTCTCTCTCTCTCAGCCAGGCCTACTGCATCCTCCTCATCCTGTTTGGTTTGTTGTACCCTGCATGACATCAAACTCACACCCATCCAGTCAGAAGGAACCAGGCCTTAAATGACTATTTGAGTTGTGCTTTTTGTTATAGCTGCTGCTCATGGTAGTAAAGACATGCTACTTAGTAAAGACATTCGCGACGTAAGTCGCGAATACTTTCATACCTGTCTTGACCTGACCATTACTTTTTGTAGTCAAACATGAAATTATTTGCAACGTTAGTCGCAAATATTTTCACCAGGATTATATTATGACTATATGAACAGGTGATCATTAAAGCATCATAGCATCTTAGTATAATTGCATTGTAGCATCTTAGCATCGTAGCAACATAGTATCTTAGCTTTGTAGCATCTTAGTATCATAGCATCTTAGTATCTTAGCATCATAGCATTGTAGCATCTTGGCATAGTAGCATCATCATAGCATCGTACTATCACAGCAATATAGCATGGTATCGCAGACTGCTGCGGCCACTGCATCACTCTCGCGATTTCCCGCAGGGGAATTGTCTAGTTATTAGTGATGCAGTGCTACGCAATGCAAACTATTGACCCTCATAGCAAAGCTATGGGAGTCAATAGTTTGCAGTGCGAAGCACTGCAAACTATTGTTCTTCACTACGTTTTTCTTATTATTATTATTAGTGACTCGAGGCTACGCACGAGACACGACTCCCCATATAGCTCTAAGCTATATGGGGAGTCGTGTCTCGTGGCGAAGCCACGAGACACTATTGTTCTTCTGCGTGTTTCTTCTATATTATTCATCTTCCGTACCTTTTTTCGATTTCAAACTCGCCCCGCAATTTTGGGGCGACTCTGACAAAAATTACATCAAAACGTGCGCCTTTATCGGGATCGGTGTGCTATTACTTTTATAAGGAATCCAAGAATGTTTCGCGAATTTATTCGCGAAAAACTGCGAAAATCGTCCCATTGAAATGAATGGGAAACTGCGAAAAAACGAGAAAACTGACACTTTTGAGGGGCATTTTCAAAAGCTAACTCCTCCCGCAAAATTTCACCTAGAGACTTCATTTAAACTTTAAAATGTAGGTAAATTTGTCCTCTATAAAAGTTCTATTCAGATTTTTGATATCTTTTATACTTTTCGATCAATCACTCGTCAATCATCGTGATCAATCATGTGAAATTTCTGAGTTTATAATGGGTGTGTATTGCGTGGAATGTTCGGCCTAGAGTGGGGGACCTCAGAGGCTAGAGTGGTAGAGGCTGTCTGAAATTCACTGAAATTTTCCTCTTTCCACGCTGCTCCTGGGCACATCTTACATCGTAGACATTAGATTTTTTCCACTTTTGTAGAGGAACTTGTCCTGATTCATACAATGTGCTCGCCTAAGACGAGACATTTTCTGAATTTGAATGGCGTGCCCCAGAGTGAGGAGTGTCCCGCTCCAACTGCCAATAAACTCCCATTCAAAATATGAAGCTGATTTTCGAGGAAAGCTGAATCCACCCTCTTCTTATACTCGCCACAGTTTCCACAATATTTACTCCAGAGACACCAAAATTACATCAGTGTGTTCGGGAACTTCTCCTGCCAATCACTGTCTGTTTTTTTTTCTGATGTGAGCTTTGGTTTTGCCTCAGTGAGCCCAAATGCGAGGACTGTCAGAGGGCAAAAAATCAAAATTTCTTCCTTCTCCTCTCCTGTGTCTGTGAGTAGTCATGGCAACCAGCAGAGTCACCATGGCAGCCTCAGACCAGGGCCACAGCTGCAGCCATTTTTGTAGTCCTTGGCAGTTCATTTCAGTTTATTTAAGTAAATAACAAAGAAAGAGACAGAGAGAGGGTAAAAGACAGACAGGCAGTAACAGAGAGGTAAAGCAAGACATTTTTTGAGGTGACTGTCACTCTGCTTGCTCTGTGTGTACATCTGAGCTGAATGTTTTCTATTGATGCGGGTCAATCACGTGACCTTTTTGTTGTGGCCGCCATCTTTAGGACCATAGCGCCACTCAGCGGCGGGAGAAATGGCTAGCGTTAACGTTCAAGAAACGGGCTCTGCTAACGTTACTCAGATGATGTCGCATCTCTCTGACACAGAAAAGCAACGATATTAAAAAAAAAAATGATATTTTAGGTTTTGACCCGTATGTACTTCCGAATCAACTACTGACACCGCTGAAATCTGCCGTTAACTTGCCAAACATATCTTTTGGCGACATTTACATTTATCTGATCCACAACCCCTCCCCATACTCCGGCGAGTCCCTCAAGGCATACAAGAGCACGGAAGCCTTCATGTATTTCAAAGCAGGATGGGTGACAGATCCACGAGTTTATCATCTGGACATGAGGGAAATTTTCTTATTTACAGGAAAGGTAAGATATATGTTTACTTAAAGGGGAACTCCGGCGCAAAATGAACCTGGGGTTAATAACACATGTGTACCGAGTTCGACCGTTCTCTGGTATTTGTTTTCATGCATTTGTTTTGTTAGTCATATTTTACCAGTTTTCTTGCGAACCGCTATTTAGCGTATAACGCTAGCCTTCGGGGCACACCGACACATAAAAAGAAATCGCTATTTCTATACCACTAACAAGGCTCACAATATCACCACACTTACACGGTAGCATAACTAGGGTCTCTACATGTAAACCGAAGCATTGAGAACTTTGCAAGTATACAGGTAGTTTATTAAAAAAGGAATACAGTACCGTTCGCGTCCGGCTCGCATATCCAAGCGGGCGCCATCTTGGGGAAACTGAACTCTCTTCGTTCAGTGCTCTCAGTGCTTTCTTCCGGCAACAGACAGTTCAGATCCCCAAGATGGCGCCCGCTTGGATAAGCGAGCCGGACGCGAACGGTACTGTATTCCTTTTTTAATAAACTACCTGTATACTTGCAAAGTTCTCAGTGCTTCGGTTTACATGTAGAGACCCTAGTTATGCTACCGTGTAAGTGTGGTGATATTGTGAGCCTTGTTAGTGGTATAGAAATAGCGATTTCTTTTTATGTGTCGGTGGGCCCCGAAGGCTAGCGTTGTACGCTAATTAGCGGTTTGAAGAAAACTGGTCACATTTGACTAACAAAACAAATGCATGAAAACAAATACCAGAGAACGGTCGAACTCGGCACACATGTGTTATTAACCCCAGGTTCATTTTGCGCCGGAGTTCCCCTTTAAGTTTACTACGCTACTAACTTGCTAGGTGGTGGTGCTACTGAGTGCTACAGAGCTGGTAGCCTCCTAGGTCAATGCTAGGATAATAATGGCATCTCGTTTTTTTAACTGACCTTAAATTTGTTAGCGAAAACATAGTAAAGTAAATTTAATTTAGAAAGCACCTTTACAAACAGCATAAGCTGACCAAAGTGCTGTACAGTGAACGACTAAACACAGCCTAAGCTAAGCAACACATACATACAGAGAATAAGCAGAAGTACAGGGTTAAAGAAAAAAAAATGCCAGGGAGTAGAGGTGGGTTTTTATCCTGGCTAACCACTTATGTCTTCTTTCAGCGTTTTTAGGAATGTTATAAAACGTATGTCCCGTTTTTTTTTTTTGACTTGCTGTTATCACAGCCCACAGCACAGCAGATAGAAGGCATTTTCTGTTTACTTCCTGTCACTGGCGGTCCCTGGGCGGTCCTAAAGATGGCGCCGGTATTATACAGTGACGTAACAAGATATCCACGTATTGTGTGTGTGCGTGACTGTGCTAATCTCTAGCCTTAGCCTAGTTTAGTGCGTCAGCGCCGCGCGTTAGCGTGGCAAATGGTAATGCCAACATTAGTAATGGTAATGCTAACATCTTTTTCCTTTTCTTTTTTTAATAACCCCGGCAGCAGCCCTCGAGTCACTCTCAAAATTTCCTGTGGGAATTTTCTAGTTAGTGATGCAGTGCTACGCAATGCAAACTATTGACCCTCATAGCAAAGCTATGGGAGTCAATAGTTTGCAGTGCGAAGCACTGCAAACTATTGTTCTTCACTACGTTTTTTCTTCTTATTATTAGTGCCGAGTGCCTATGACCCGAGGCACTACTCCCAGAGCTAGCAAGCTCTGGGAGTAGTGCCTCGTGCCATAGGCACGAGGCACTATTAATCTTCTGCGTGTTTCTTTGCAGTTTTATTATTATTATTCATTTTCCGCCCTTTTTCGCCGAAGAATGCGGCCCGAACCAGCGAGAGGACCCCAACACATGATATATCAAAACGTGTGTTTTGATCCCGAATCCCGTGCTATTACTTTTATAAGGGATTCGTGAGTTTTTCGCGAATTTATTCGCGAAAAACCGCGATAAATTTCCCATTGAAATGAATGGAGAAGCCCGAAAAAAAAAATAAATCAACAGACATTTTCAACAATGAACTGCTCTGGCATACTTTAACCGAGAGACTTCATTTGAACTTTAAAACGTAGGTACTCTTGCCTTCTCTTCAGAGATTCACTTCACTTATCGACAACTTTTACCGTTTTTAAACTATGAAGCCTCAGAGTTGTGTAGGTTTTTACTCAAATTTCAGGGTTTATAATGGGTGTGTATTGCGCGGAATGTTTGTGCTAGAGTGGATGACATCATCAGCTAGAGTGAGGAGGAGAGAAGAAAATTAGTCAAAAAACTGTACAGAAACTGCTCCCATGGCCACAAATTTCACACGACAGACATAATTTATACATAGAAACGTAGGAAAATTTGTCTTCTCACTCATATTCGTCTGCTAAAGCTGTAAGTCTTATAGTTTTGGCGTCAGACACAAAGATGCGCCAGCAACACCCATCCACAGCTCCATAGACTGCCATGTTAAAAAGGCAGGGAAATTTCTGGAGGAAAGCAGAAGTAACCTTTTTTGAATCGCTTTAAATAGGTCACATTTCTTCATTTTACCCACAAATTGCACATGTAGATGTTCAGGAAAGCCTCAAGATGCCCAAAGTTAAGTCGGTTCAATGATTGGAAATACGGTTTGGCCACAAGTCCTTCCTGTTCGAGGCGTTTTTTCAGCATTTTCTTTCTCTCTCCCCGTCTTCCAACTGACATTCTGACAGGAGCAGTTGACCCTGGTAGCCATGACAACCAGACCCGAGTGGCGGGAAAAGAGCTCTGAGTGGATAACAGGATCTGCCAAAACATTAAAACCCCCCCAAACCATTACTGCAGTACTGTAGGGGGCCAGAACCTGACATTATGACCCCCCCACTCCAACCCCCCCCACCCCCCCTCCCACTATAGCATTACAGACACAGACTGCCAAAACATTATGACCCCTCAACCCATTACAGGACTATAGTAGGGAGCCAGAATCTGACACTATGACCCCCCCACCTCCACTCCATTTAAGCATTACAGACACAGACTGCCAAAACATTATGACCCCCTAAACCCATTACAGGACTATAGTAGGGAGCCAGAACCTGACACTATGACCCCCCCACTCCAACCCCCCCACCTCCCCTCCCACTATAGCATTACAGACACAGACTGACAAAACATTAGGGACTCTCAGACTGTTACAATGGGGAGACAGAACACTCCATGACCCCCCTCCCTCTCCCTCTCCCTCCTTCCCTCTCTCTCTCTCTCTCCCTCCTCTGTTGGTGCTATCACTTTATTAGGTAAGTGAGTTTCTAGAATTATTTATATGTTAAGTGTTTGTGCCCAACATAGCTGAACTGTTAATAGAAGTTAACTACTAGCTGCCCAATGTTTTAGCCTTAGGCTAGCCTTCCAGCATACACAGTAAACTGTTAAACTATTGCTCAGGTAGGAGTAATGAGTTTTATTGTTAAAATTATGATGATTAACGATCAATTATTACGATTTGCTTGTTCTTTGTCTGGGGATCCTAGTGAGGACGCCCCTCTTAAAGGTGGGGGTGTGACGATCCCTCCCACTCTCTTCCTTATTTGATGCTGGCTTTCAGGTGGAGCTGGGAGGGGTCTGCTGCCTGTACCTGCCCTTCAGTTTGTAGAAGGGCATAAAGGACGTCCCTTCTCATGGTAGTAAAGACATGCTAATTGCTAACATTTGTGGCTAATGCTAGAATTAGTGGCTCATGTGTGTAAATATACATGTTAAAAATTACTATTTGAGGGTATTGTGAAGCTATACCACACTAAGCCAATGCTAAAATTAGTGGCTAGCGCATCATGCTAATTGCTAACATTTGTGATTAATGCTTTACTGCCATGAGTAGCTAGCGTGCTAGCCGCTCGTGGTAGTAAAGACATGCTAATTGCTAACATTTGTGGCTAATGCTGTACTGCCATGAGTAGCTAGCATGCTAGCCGCTCGTGGTAGTAAAGACATGCTAATTGCTAACATTAGCGGCTAATGCTTGACTGCATGTAAAGACATGCTAATTGCTAACATTTGTGGCTAATGCTAGAATTAGTGGCTCATGTGTGTAAATATACATGTTAAAAATTACTATTTGAGGGTATTGTGAAGCTATACCACACTAAGCCAATGCTAAAATTAGTTGTTAGCGCATCATGCTAATTGCTAACATTAGCGGCTAATGCTTGACTGCATGTAAAGACATGCTAATTGCTAACATTTGTGGCTAATGCTAGAATTAGTGGCTCATGTGTGTAAATATACATGTTAAAAATTACTATTTGAGGGTATTGTGAAGCTATACCACACTAAGCCAATGCTAAAATTAGTGGCTAGCGCATCATGCTAATTGCTAACATTTGTGGTTAATGCTTTACTGCCATGAGTAGCTAGCGTGCTCGCCGCTCGTGGTAGTAAAGACATGCTAATTGCTAACATTAGTGGCTAATGCTTTACTACCAAGAGCAGCCAGCGTGCTAGCTGCTCATGGTAGTAAAGACATGCTAATTGCTAACATTAGCGGCTAATGCTTGACTGCATGTAAAGACATGCTAATTGCTAACATTTGTGGCTAATGCTAGAATTAGTGGCTCATGTGTGTAAATATACATGTTAAAAATTACTATTTGAGGTGTGCTTTTTCAATGCAGAACCCCGGCAACAGCCCACTCGGCACTCTCAAAATTTCCTGCGGGAATTTTCTAGTTATTATTAGTGATGCAGTGCTACGCAATGCAAACTATTGACCCCCTCATAGCAAAGCTATGGGGGCCAATAGTTTGCAGTGCGAAGCACTGCAAACTATTGTTCTTCACTACGTTTTTTCTTTTTATTATTATTATTATTAAACTTTTTCCTACGCATTTTCGAAACTTTTCAACTCAAATACCGTTCGTCGCACACAGGTCAAAATACATCAAAACGTGCGTCTCGATCGGACTCGGTGTGCTTCTATACAGTTCTTTCAAACAAGATTTTTTCGCGGCGTAGTCGCAAAAAAACTGCGACAAATTTCCCAATTGAAATGAATGAAGAAGCCCGAAAAAAAAAAAAATTCAACAGACATTTTCAACAATGAACTGCTCTGGCATACTTTAACCGAGAGACTTCATTTAAACTTTAAAACGTAGGTACTCTTGCCTTCTCTTCAGAGATTCACTTCACTTGTCGACAACTTTTACCGTTTTTAAACTATGAAGCCTCAGAGTTGTGTAGGTTTTTACTCAAATTTCAGGGTTTATAATGGGTGTGTATTGCGCGGAATGTTTGTGCTAGAGTGGATGACATCATCAGCTAGAGTGAGGAGGGGAGAAGAAAGTTAGTCAAAAAACTGCACAGAAACTGCTCCCGTGGCCACAAATTTCACACGACAGACATAATTTATACATAGAAACGTAGGAAAATTTGTCTTTTCACTCAAATTCGTCTGCTAAAGCTGTAAGTCTTATAGTTTTGGCGTCAGACACAAAGATGCGCCAGCAACACCCACCCACAGCTCCATAGACTGCCATGTTAAAAAGGCAGGGAAATTTCTGGAGGAAAGCAGACGTAACCTTTCTTTGAATCGCTTAGAATAGGTCACATTTCGTCATTTTACCCACAAACTGCATATGTAGACGTTCAGGAAAGCCTCAAGATGCCCAAAGTTAAGTCGGTTCAATGATTGGAAATACGGTTTGGCCACAAGTCCTTCCTGTTCGAGGCGATTTTTCAGCATTTTCTCTCTCTTTCCCCGTCTTCCAAGTGTGTTCTAACAGGAGCAGTTGACCCTGGTAGCCATGACAACCAGACCCCAACCAGCTTACACACGTTCACACACGCAGCTGCAGGGGACGAGAGGCGGGAAAAGAGCTCTCAGTGGAAAACATGATCTGCCAAAACATTAAAACCCCCCAAACCATTACTGCAGTACTGTAGGGGGCCAGAACCTGACATTATGACCTTTTCCTTTATTTTAAACACAAATTATATCTGGCTGCTTTGCTGAAACTCCTGACACAACATCCCTGACCCGTTTCCTTCATCTTATTAGGTCAGTGAATAGCTAAACTGCTAACAGACGCTAACGACTAGCCGCCCAGTGATTTAGCCGACGACTAGCCTTCCAGCATAGCGCATGTATGTTAGCAAGCTAGCGGAGCTAACGGAGCTAGCTAGCCGCTACCTTAACGCCGCGGACTCAACCGCGGAGTTAGCCTCGAGCTAACCGCTAACTAACCGCTAGCTAACCGGGATTTAACCGCGGACCCGCGGGAGTTAAACACGAATTAGCCGCGGCAGTTCGCCGTGAGCTAACGCGGAGGCTAGTGGGGTTAGCCGCCGGCTAATTCGCCGCCTTGCTAGCGGGTGCTTATCACAGTAATAGTGTTGAAGTTTTACAATTTAAAGGGAATCGCTGATCGCTGATTCCTTGTTACAGCCTGGATGTGTTAAGTTTAATATTATTGTTTATCTAACTGTAAGACTGTGCCGTAAACTGTTAAACTATTGCTCAGGTAGGAGTAATGAGTTTTATTGTTAAAATTATTATGATTAACGAGCAATTGTTACGATTTGCTCGTTCTTTGTCTGGGGATCCTAGTGAGATCCCTCCCACTCTCTTCCTTATTTGATGCTGGCTTTCAGGTGGAGCTGGGAGGGGTCTGCTGCCTGTACCTGCCCTTCAGTTTGTAGAAGGGCGTAAAGGACGACCCTTCTCAGTGTCTCTCTCTCTCAGCCAGGCCTACTGCATCCTCCTCATCCTGTTTGGTTTGTTGTACCCTGCATGACATCAAACTCACACACATCCAGTCAGAAGGAACCAGGCCTTAAATGACTATTTGAGTTGTGCTTTTTGTTATAGCTGCTGCTCATGGTAGTAAAGACATGCTACTTAGTAAAGACATTCGCGACGTAAGTCGCGAATACTTTCATACCTGTCTTGACCTGACCATTACTTTTTGTAGTCAAACATGAAATTATTTGCAACGTAAGTCGCAAATATTTTCACCAGGATTATATTATGACTATATGAACAGGTGATCATTAAAGCATCATAGCATCTTAGTATAATTGCATTGTAGCATCTTAGCATCATAGCAACATAGTATCTTAGCTTTGTAGCATCTTAGTATCATAGCATCTTAGTATCTTAGCATCATAGCATTGTAGTAGCATCTTGGCATAGTAGCATCATCGTAGCATCGTAGCATCGTACTATCACAGCAATATAGCATGGTATCGCAGACTGCTGCGGCCACTGCATCACTCTCGCAATTTCCCGCAGGGGAATTGTCTAGTTAGTGATGCAGTGCTACGCAATGCAAACTATTGACCCTCATAGCAAAGCTATGGGAGTCAATAGTTTGCAGTGCGAAGCACTGCAAACTATTGTTCTTCACTACGTTTTTCTTCTTATTATTATTAAACTTTTTCCTACGGCCGATTTTCGAAACCTTTCAACTCAAATACCGTTCGTCGCACACAGACACAAAATACATCAAAACGTGCGTCTCGATCGGACTCGGTGTGCTTCTATACAGTTCTTCCAAACAAGATTTTTTCGCGACGTAGTCGCGAAAAAAACGCGATCAATTTCCCATTGAAATGAATGGAGAAGCCCGAAAAAAGCGGCAACATTCCAAAATGTCCAGCTTGGCTTTGTCCAGCGATTACTCGGCCATGCTTTGTAGTAGAAACTTGCTTGGAAGTTTGTACGAGGCACGGGAAGTGTAGCTTTCTCTTCCTGAAAACGGCGTTTCGATACCTTTTACGGTTTGGTCAGGGTCGCAGTTTACGTTTGGTGAAATTTGGGGAAAAAAATTAAAAATCCCTCCCTTTGAGCCTCACTCTAACTTCAGAGTTTCGGTGATATTCTGAAAAAAAAAGGTTCAATCTCACGTGGTGGTCACAGTTTTTGAGGTACAGAGATAATAAATACATAAAAACGTAGGGATTTTTGTTGGCTTTAAGATGGTGTTGGTTCGATATGTGTGGGACGTACGGTTTGGACTGGAGGCTCCTCTGAGAGAGGAGTGCGGCGACAGCTTTTCGAATTTTTCCCCATGTGTGTGTATGTGGAAATCGAGAGGGATTTCTCGACGATTTTTCGTGTCGCATACTTTCTTTCCAAAACGACTACGGCCACAATTTTGGCAGTACGCGCGTGGCGACAACACTAAATTGTAGAAAACCCTTGGCTGACGCTCACGATGTGTTTGTTTTCTCGATAGCACTTGTAGTTTTTGAGATACAAGCATTTGTTCGGAGGGCAAATCCTAGTTTGCACTTTCCCTCTGACTCAGGCAGAGGTGAGAGGGAGAAGGAGAAGGAGCAGCAGTTGACCCTGGTAGCCATGACAACCAGACCCGAGTGGCGGGAAAAGAGTTCTCAGTGGATAACAGGATCTGCCAAAACATTAAAACCCCCTCAAACCATTACTGCAGTACTGTAGGGGGCCAGAACCTGACATTATGACCCCCCCACTCCAACCCCCCCCCACCCCCCCTCCCACTATAGCATTACAGACACAGACTGCCAAAACATTATGACCCCTCAACCCATTACAGGACTATAGTAGGGAGCCAGAATCTGACACTATGACCCCCCCCCCCCCCCCACTCCATTTAAGCATTACAGACACAGACTGCCAAAACATTATGACCCCCTAAACCCATTACAGGACTATAGTAGGGAGCCAGAACCTGACACTATGACCCCCCCACTCCAACCCCCCCACCTCCCCTCCCACTATAGCATTACAGACACAGACTGACAAAACATTAGGGACTCTCACACTGTTACAATGGGGAGACAGAACACTCCATGACCCCCCCCCCCCCTCTCCCCCTCTCTCCCTCTCGCTCTCTCTCTCCCTCTCCCTCCTTCCCTCTCTCTCTCCCTCCCTCCTCTGTTGGTGCTATCACTTTATTAGGTAAGTGAGTTTCTAGAATTATTTATATGTTAAGTGTTTGTGCCCAACATAGCTGAACTGTTAATAGAAGTTAACTACTAGCTGCCCAATGTTTTAGCCTTAGGCTAGCCTTCCAGCATAGCTCATGTATGTTAGCGAGCTAGCGGAGCTAGCAGCTAGCTAACCGCCGCGGACTAAACCGCGGAGTTAGCCTCGAGCTAACCGCGAGCTAGCCTCGAGCTAACCGCAAGCTAACCGGGATTTAACCGCGAGCTAACCGGGACTTAACCGCGAGCTAACCGGGATTTAACCGCGGACCCGCGGGAGTTAGCCGCGAGCTAACGCGGAGGCTAGTGGGGTTAGCCACTAAAACTGTGTCAAACTGAAAAATATATTATTCCACCACATAAAGTAGGAAACGTTTATGGCTTGTAACAACATTAATGACAGTATATATAAATAATTGGAGTAATTTAATATAATATGATATTTTTAATTAAATAAATAATGAGCTGTTGAACACTCATAAGAGTTATATTCAGTATGTTACATAACATTATTTGACATGTCTATTTGTCTGCCTATAGTTTTCCTCCAGCTGATCCAGACAGACTGCAGTGACGTCCAACATGAGACAAAGAGCTGGACTAACAGGACAGTTTGAAGGTCTTCACTTCATCGCTGATTCCTTGTTACAGCCTGGATGTGTTAAGTTTAATATTGACGTTTTTCTAACTGTAAGACTGTGCCGTAAACTGTTAAACTATTGCTCAGGTAGGAGTAATGAGTTTTATTGTTAAAATTATTATGATTAACGATCAATTATTACGATTTGCTCGTTCTTTGTCTGGGGATCCTAGTGAGGACAGCCCTCTTAAAGGTGGGGGTGTGACGATCCCTCCCACTCTCTTCCTTATTTGATGCTGGCTTTCAGGTGGAGCTGGGAGGGGTCTGCTGCCTGTACCTGCCCTTCAGTTTGTAGAAGGGCGTAAAGGACGACCCTTCTCAGTAGGCGCGTTCGACTTCATGCAGATCTGAGCAGATCTGACTTGAGGTGATGCATGCTGGGTAGAACAAGTTCATTTTAACCAATCATATTCGAGATCTATGAGCATGACAACCCAGCATGCATCACGTCAAGTCAGATCTGCACAGATCTGCATGAAGTCGAACGCGCCTAATGTCTCTCTCTCTCAGCCAGGCCTACTGCATCCTCCTCATCCTGTTTGGTTTGTTGTACCCTGCATGACATCAAACTCACACCCATCCAGTCAGAAGGAACCAGGCCTTAAATGACTATTTGAGTTGTGCTTTTTGTTATAGCTGCTGCTCATGGTAGTAAAGACATGCTACTTAGTAAAGACATTCGCGACGTAAGTCGCGAATACTTTCATACCTGTCTTGACCTGACCATTACTTTTTGTAGTCAAACATGAAATTATTTGCAACGTAAGTCGCAAATATTTTCACCAGGATTATATTATGACTATATGAACAGGTGATCATTAAAGCATCATAGCATCTTAGTATAATTGCATTGTAGCATCTTAGCATCGTAGCAACATAGTATCTTAGCTTTGTAGCATCTTAGTATCATAGCATCTTGGTATCTTAGCATCATAGCATTGTAGTAGCATCTTGGCATAGTAGCATCATCATAGCATCGTAGCATCGTACTATCACAGCAATATAGCATGGTATCGCAGACTGCTGCGGCCACTGCATCACTCTCGCGATTTCCCGCAGGGGAATTGTCTAGTTAGTGATGCAGTGCTACGCAATGCAAACTATTGACCCCCTCATAGCAAAGCTATGGGGGCCAATAGTTTGCAGTGCGAAGCACTGCAAACTATTGTTCTTCACTACGTTTTTTCTTTTTATTATTATTAGTGATGCAGTGCTACGCAATGCAAACTATTGACCCTCATAGCAAAGCTATGGGAGTCAATAGTTTGCAGTGCGAAGCACTGCAAACTATTGTTCTTCACTACGTTTTTCTTCTTATTATTATTAAACTTTTTCCTACGGCCGATTTTCGAAACCTTTCAACTCAAATACCGTTCGTCGCACACAGACACAAAATACATCAAAACGTGCGTCTCGATCGGACTCGGTGTGCTTCTATACAGTTCTTCCAAACAAGATTTTTTCGCGACGTAGTCGCGAAAAAAACGCGATCAATTTCCCATTGAAATGAATGGAGAAGCCCGAAAAAAGCGGCAACATTCCAAAATTTACAGCTTGGCTTTGTCCAGCGATTACTCGGCCATGCTTTGTAGTAGAAACTTGCTTGGAAGTTTGTACGAGGCACGGGAAGTGTAGCTTTCTCTTCCTGAAAACGGCGTTTCGATACCTTTTACGGTTTGGTCAGGGTCGCAGTTTACGTTTGGTGAAATTTGGGGAAAAAAATTAAAAATCCCTCCCTCTGAGCCTCACTCTAACTTCAGAGTTTCGGTGATATTCTGAAAAAAAAAGGTTCAATCTCACGTGGTGGTCACAGTTTTTGAGGTACAGAGATAAAAAATACATAAAAACGTAGGGATTTTTGTTGGCTTTAAGATGGTGTTGGTTTGATATGTGTGGGACGTACGGTTTGGACTGGAGGCTCCTCTGAGAGAGGAGTGCGGCGATAGCTTTTCGAATTTTTCCCCATGTGTGTGTATGTGGAAATCGAGAGGGATTTCTCGACGATTTTTCGTGTCGCATACTTTCTTTCCAAAACGACTACGGCCACAATTTTGGCAGTACGCGCGTGGCGACAACACTAAATTGTAGAAAACCCTTGGCTGACGCTCACGATGTGTTTGTTTTCTCGATAGCACTTGTAGTTTTTGAGATACAAGCATTTGTTCGGAGGGCAAATCCTAGTTTGCACTTTCCCTCTGACTCAGGCAGAGGTGAGAGGGAGAAGGAGAAGGAGCAGCAGTTGACCCTGGTAGCCATGACAACCAGACCCGAGTGGCGGGAAAAGAGTTCTCAGTGGATAACAGGATCTGCCAAAACATTAAAACCCCCTCAAACCATTACTGCAGTACTGTAGGGGGCCAGAACCTGACATTATGACCCCCCCACTCCAACCCCCCCCACCCCCCCTCCCACTATAGCATTACAGACACAGACTGCCAAAACATTATGACCCCTCAACCCATTACAGGACTATAGTAGGGAGCCAGAATCTGACACTATGACCCCCCCCTCCACTCCATTTAAGCATTACAGACACAGACTGCCAAAACATTATGACCCCCTAAACCCATTACAGGACTATAGTAGGGAGCCAGAACCTGACACTATGACCCCCCCACTCCAACCCCCCCACCTCCCCTCCCACTATAGCATTACAGACACAGACTGACAAAACATTAGGGACTCTCACACTGTTACAATGGGGAGACAGAACACTCCATGACCCCCCCCCCCCTCTCCCTCTCGCTCTCTCTCTCCCTCTCCCTCCTTCCCTCTCTCTCTCCCTCCCTCCTCTGTTGGTGCTATCACTTTATTAGGTAAGTGAGTTTCTAGAATTATTTATATGTTAAGTGTTTGTGCCCAACATAGCTGAACTGTTAATAGAAGTTAACTACTAGCTGCCCAATGTTTTAGCCTTAGGCTAGCCTTCCAGCATAGCTCATGTATGTTAGCGAGCTAGCGGAGCTAGCAGCTAGCTAACCGCCGCGGACTAAACCGCGGAGTTAGCCTCGAGCTAACCGCGAGCTAGCCTCGAGCTAACCGCAAGCTAACCGGGATTTAACCGCGAGCTAACCGGGACTTAACCGCGAGCTAACCGGGATTTAACCGCGGACCCGCGGGAGTTAGCCGCGAGCTAACGCGGAGGCTAGTGGGGTTAGCCACTAAAACTGTGTCAAACTGAAAAATATATTATTCCACCACATAAAGTAGGAAACGTTTATGGCTTGTAACAACATTAATGACAGTATATATAAATAATTGGAGTAATTTAATATAATATGATATTTTTAATTAAATAAATAATGAGCTGTTGAACACTCATAAGAGTTATATTCAGTATGTTACATAACATTATTTGACATGTCTATTTGTCTGCGTATAGTTTTCCTCCAGCTGATCCAGACAGACTGCAGTGATGTCCAACATGAGACAAAGAGCTGGACTAACAGGACAGTTTGAAGGTCTTCACTTCATCGCTGATTCCTTGTTACAGCCTGGATGTGTTAAGTTTAATATTGACGTTTTTCTAACTGTAAGACTGTGTCGTAAACTGTTAAACTATTGCTCAGGTAGGAGTAATGAGTTTTATTGTTAAAATTATTATGATTAACGATCAATTATTACGATTTGCTCGTTCTTTGTCTGGGGATCCTAGTGAGGACAGCCCTCTTAAAGGTGGGGGTGTGACGATCCCTCCCACTCTCTTCCTTATTTGATGCTGGCTTTCAGGTGGAGCTGGGAGGGGTCTGCTGCCTGTACCTGCCCTTCAGTTTGTAGAAGGCGAAGCATAAAGGACGACCCTTCTCAGTGTCTCGCTCTCTCAGCCAGGCCTACTGCATCCTCCTCATCCTGTTTGGTTTGTTGTACCCTGCATGACATCAAACTCACACCCATCCAGTCAGAAGGAACCAGGCCTTAAATGACTATTTGAGTTGTGCTTTTTGTTATAGCTGCTGCTCATGGTAGTAAAGACATGCTACTTAGTAAAGACATTCGCGACGTAAGTCGCGAATACTTTCATACCTGTCTTGACCTGACCATTACTTTTTGTAGTCAAACATGAAATTATTTGCAACGTAAGTCGCAAATATTTTCACCAGGATTATATTATGACTATATGAACAGGTGATCATTAAAGCATCATAGCATCTTAGTATAATTGCATTGTAGCATCTTAGCATCGTAGCAACATAATATCTTAGCTTTGTAGCATCTTAGTATCATAGCATCTCAGTATCTTAGCATCATAGCATTGTAGCATCTTGGCATAGTAGCATCATCGTAGCATCGTAGCATCGTACTATCACAGCAATATAGCATGGTATCGCAGACTGCTGCGGCCACTGCATCACTCTCGCGATTTCCCGCAGGGGAATTGTCTAGTTATTATTAAACTTTTTCCTACGCATTTTCGAAACTTTTCAACTCAAATACCGTTCGTCGCACACAGGTCAAAATACATCAAAACGTGCGTCTCGATCGGACTCGGTGTGCTTCTATACAGTTCTTTCAAACACGATTTTTTCGCGACGTAGTCGCGAAAAAACTGCGACAAATTTCCCAATTGAAATGAATGGAGAAGCCCGAAAAAAAAAAAAATTCAACAGACATTTTCAACAATGAACTGCTCTGGCATACTTTAACCGAGAGACTTCATTTAAACTTTAAAACGTAGGTACTCTTGCCTTCTCTTCAGAGATTCACTTCACTTGTCGACAACTTTTACCGTTTTTAAACTATGAAGCCTCAGAGTTGTGTAGGTTTTTACTCAAATTTCAGGGTTTATAATGGGTGTGTATTGCGCGGAATGTTTGTGCTAGAGTGGATGACATCATCAGCTAGAGTGAGGAGGGGAGAAGAAAGTTAGTCAAAAAACTGCTCAGAAACTGCTCCCGTGGCCACAAATTTCACACGACAGACATAATTTATACATAGAAACGTAGGAAAATTTGTCTTCTCACTCAAATTCGTCTGCTAAAGCTGTAAGTCTTATAGTTTTGGCGTCAGACACAAAGATGCGCCAGCAACACCCATCCACAGCTCCATAGACTGCCATGTTAAAAAGGCAGGGAAATTTCTGGAGGAAAGCAGACGTAACCTTTCTTTGAATCGCTTTAATAGGTCACATTTCTTCATTTTACCCAAAACTGCATATGTAGACGTTCAGGAAAGCCTCAAGATGCCCAAAGTTAAGTCGGTTCAATGATTGGAAATACGGTTTGGCCACAAGTCCTTCCTGTTCGAGGCGATATTTCAGCATTTTCTCTCTCTCTCTCCCCGTCTTCCAACTGACATTCTAACAGGAGCAGTTGACCCTGGTAGCCATGACAACCAGACCCCAACCAGCTTACACACGTTCACACACGCAGCTGCTGGGGACGAGAGGCGGGAAAAGAGCTCTCAGTGGAAAACATGATCTGCCAAAACATTAAAACCCCCCAAACCATCCCTGTCTGCCATGGTGCTTTCACACAGCTGCTGGGCCTCTTAGCTATAGCTCTTCTCATTGACTGAATGACAACTTCATGTTTGACCTTTTCCTTTATTTTAAACACAAATTATATCTGGCTGCTTTGCTGAAACTCCTGACACAACATCCCTGACCTGTTTCCTTCATCTTATTAGGTCAGTGAATAGCTAAACTGCTAACAGACGCTAACGACTAGCCGCCCAGTGATTTAGCCGACGACTAGCCTTCCAGCATAGCTCATGTATGTTAGCAAGCTAGCGGAGCTAACGGAGCTAGCTAGCCGCTACCTTAACGCCGCGGACTCAACCGCGGAGTTAGCCTCGAGCTAACCGCTAACTAACCGCTAGCTAACCGGGATTTAACCGCGGACCCTCGGGAGTTAAACACGAATTAGCCGCGGCAGTTCGCCGTGAGCTAACGCGGAGGCTAGTGGGGTTAGCCGCCGGCTAATTCGCCGCCTTGCTAGCGGGTGCTTATCACAGTAATAATGTTGAAGTTTTACAATTTAAAGGGAAGATATTTTTAAATTAAACTGTGTCAAACTGAAAAATATATTATTCCACCACATAAAGTAGGAAACATTTATGGCTTGCAACAACATTAATGACAGTATATATATAATTGGAGTAATTTAATATAATATGATGTTTTTAATTAAATAAATAATGAGCTGTTGAACACTCATAAGAGTTATATTAAGTATGTTACATAACATTATTTGACATGTCTGTTTGTCTGCCTATAGTTTTCCTCCAGCTGATCCAGACAGACTGCAGTGACGTCCAACATGAGACAAAGAGCTGGACTCGCAGGACAATTTGAAGGTCTTCACTTCATCGCTGATTCCTTGTTACAGCCTGGATGTGTTAAGTTTAATATTATTGTTTATCTAACTGTAAGACTGTGCCGTAAACTGTTAAACTATTGCTCAGGTAGGAGTAATGAGTTTTATTGTTAAAATTATTATGATTAACGATCAATTGTTACGATTTGCTCGTTCTTTGTCTGGGGATCCTAGTGAGATCCCTCCCACTCTCTTCCTTATTTGATGCTGGCTTTCAGGTGGAGCTGGGAGGGCTCTGCCGCCTGTACCTGCCCTTCAGTTTGTAGAAGGCGAAGCATAAAGGACGACCCTTCTCAGTGTCTCTCTCTCTCAGCCAGGCCTACTGCATCCTCCTCATCCTGTTTGGTTTGTTGTACCCTGCATGACATCAAACTCACACCCATCCAGTCAGAAGGAACCAGGCCTTAAATGACTATTTGAGTTGTGCTTTTTGTTATAGCTGCTGCTCATGGTAGTAAAGACATGCTACTTAGTAAAGACATTCGCGACGTAAGTCGCGAATACTTTCATACCTGTCTTGACCTGACCATTACTTTTTGTAGTCAAACATGAAATTATTTGCAACGTAAGTCGCAAATATTTTCACCAGGATTATATTATGACTATATGAACAGGTGATCATTAAAGCATCATAGCATCTTAGTATAATTGCATTGTAGCATCTTAGCATCGTAGCAACATAGTATCTTAGCTTTGTAGCATCTTAGTATCATAGCATCTTAGTATCTTAGCATCATAGCATTGGAGCATCTTGGCATAGTAGCATCATCATAGCATCGTAGCATCGTACTATCACAGCAATATAGCGTGGTATCGCAGACTGCTGCGGCCACTGCATCACTCTCGCGATTTCCCGCAGGGGAATTGTCTAGTTAGTGATGCAGTGCTACGCAATGCAAACTATTGACCCCCCTCATAGCAAAGCTATGGGGGTCAATAGTTTGCAGTGCGAAGCACTGCAAACTATTGTTCTTCACTACGTTTTTCTTCTTATTAGTGCCGAGTGCCTATGACACGAGGCCACTCCTCCCATAGCAAGCTATGGGAGGAGTGGCCTCGTGCCATAGGCACGAGGCCACTATTGATCTTCTGCGTGTTTCTT
>NW_028181702.1:37500-42445 GCF_963514085.1 Chelon labrosus | reverse complement strand
TTCAGAATAAAAATGACTAAAAGAGACTATTGGGACAATGTTTAGTGGACAGATGAGACCAAAGTAGAATAGTTTGGTTTAAATGAGATGAACCAACACTGCATCATTCCAGCATCAGAACCTCATCCCTCCATCAAACATGGGGGTGCTAATGTCCTGGTTTGGGCCTGTTCTGCTGCATCTGGACCAGGACAGCTTGTCATCATTGATGGACCAATGAATTCTGAATTCTACCAGTGAACTCTAAAAGAAAATGTCAGGACATCTGTCCATGAGCTGAATGTGAAGAGAAACTGGGTCATGCAGCAAGACAACGAGAACCAAGAACACAAGTGGTTCTACAAAAGAACGGTTAAAGAAGAACAAGATGAATGTTTAGGAACGGCCAAGTCAAAGTCCTGACCTTAATCCAATAGAAATGTTGTGGAAGGACCTGAAGCAAGCAGTTGATGTGAGGAAACCCACCAACATCTCAGAACTGAAGTGGTTCTGTTCTGAGGAATGGGCTAAAATTGCTAAAATACTCGCTCATTTATCCAAATAAATAAGAAATATAAGTCTAATATTTCTGTTTTAGGACTCCACTGATCTGCTTTGAGTCATTTTTAGGCAGAAACCATTCTTGATGACGCTAAGAGCAGCTCTGTGTTTCAGGGTTTTCTCTGGACTGGTTCTCACCATGAAGAGGCCACTGCAGCTCCTGGTCCTCCAGGGGGGAGGCCGCCGGTAGCAGCCTGTTAAGGCGGTCCAGAGGAGGCAGTAGGTCCAGCAGGTGGCTCAGCAGAGGCCGGGCCACCGACACCGGAAGCAACAGCAAGGAGTTGGTGATCTGACAGAGCATGCTGCCTGCCGCCGACACGTAGATCACATCTGGACAGAAAACAATCCTTTAGTTTAGACATGAATGATCCTGTAACGTCAACGTACTGAAGATAAACCCTTTATACTGCTGCTCTGCTTTAGTGAAGAGCTGATAATAAACTGTTAATGTGAAGCTTGTCACAACATCTGGAGCGCTGCTTGTCATCATGTTTTATTAGATCTAATGCTCCCTTCTATCCTTCCCTACACCCCCCTGCTTTCCACTCTTCCTTCTTTAAATAACAACAGGTTGGCGATAAACGAACAGAGAAGGTCTTTCAGTCTGTTCCTGATGATGGTGAGATGAAGCAGCTCCAGCGTGAGAACTAAAACCTTCAGGTCTGAACTGATCCTCGTCACCTTGTAGCTTCTCTCGGATGCTGCCGTTCCAGGAGCTCTCTTTGATCAGAGCGGCCGAGCGGGAGAAGATGTCGGTGGCGTGAGGCAGCAGGAGCTGGAGGTGTTTGTGGAGCAGAGCCACGCTGCTCGAGTTCTGCAGAGAAACATGGAGAACATCACGTTTCCTAAACATCCACACATCTGATCATCTACACGCAACACAACTAGATCCTGTTCAGACCTGGTGTCAACCAGAGTACTGGTGGAGGGTTCTGATCCAGCAGCAGGTAGAGATCAGGGACCGTAAGTGATTTGATTTTATTCTTATCAGCCACACATGAGGAGGAGGTGGTGAGGATAAAAGCCATGGAGAGGCCTGAGGAGACCATCATGTCAACACCAGGTCTGAACTGAGACACTGAACCAACCAGACGAAGCTTTAAATACACGTGTCTGATCTGACAGGGTTTGTCTTTACAGACAGAGGAGGCCACGTACCTCGGTGACTGAGTTGATGTGGCAGTACGCTAACAGCTGCTTCTGCAGGGAGCAGAGGAGCTGGTGGAGGTGAGCTGGTTGGCTGCTGTCGGAGGAGGAGGTGCCCTGCTGCAGCTTATCACTGTTCTTCTCCAGCTCCCCGAACGCCTGATCCTGTACAACACGAAACACAGAGGAGCCATGAATGAGACCGGCCACTTCATTAGGTACACTAGTCAAACCACCCTCTCCACACTACATTAACTTTGACTGAGAGATTTATTGGACTGAATCCAGTCCACTCTAGGAGAAGACAAGGAAGACAAGTACAGACTTTAGGAAGCTACAGGAGACCAACTCTAGGAGAAGACAAGGAAGACAAGGACAGACTTTAGGAAGCTACTGGAGACCAACTCTAGGAGAAGACAAGGAAGACAAGGACAGACTTTAGGAAGCTACAGGAGACCAACTCTAGGACATTTAGGACCAGAGAGGGACGTCCCTGTGAATCACCAACTCTCTGACGCTGTCATGAATGAGGCTCCAGATTAGAGCGACCTCACTAGTGAACCTAATGATGCTCATGTTCGCAGCAGGTGATAAAACCAAGGGTTAGATGTGACTCATGATGTATCTGGACTTCCTGATCACTTCCTCCCTGACTAGTGTGTGATCAGACCATAGTGATGAAACTCTGACTCTACTCACGGTGTAGAAGCCCAGGTTCCTGAGCAGAGTCTTCATCAGGATCTCGGCCAGGTGGGTGTCGGGATGTCCCGCTGAGGCGCTGTAGGTGCCGTCGGGGGAAGCGGTGAACGCCGACCCCGAGGGGAGAACATCGGGGCCGTCGGCTGGAGAGCTGTAACCCAGGAGGGAGGCCACGTGGGTGTGGTCCTGCAGGCTGGTCAGGATGATGTCCAGCTGCATCCTCTGTCACACACACATCGACCAGGACGTAGAAATAAATATATATTATATCGTTTATTATATTACATGATGGACGTTGGCGGTGCATCAGCAGCTTAGAGAAACAACCACAACCAACCAAAGAACCGAGCTGACGTCACGGTGGCTAACAGCGACTGTCCCAGGATAAAAGGAGGGCAGAAAGCAGAGAGTACCTGTCCTTTGGAGAGACTCTCCCATCGGTCTGGACCCTGAGGCAACAAGGAGTGAAGGAGCTCCATCCTCTCCCTCAGCGGAGGAAGCAACATGGTCGCCCCCACGGACAGAGTCTCAATCACGGCCTGATGGGACAAACACACATGTTGTCTTATAAATAACTCTCAATTAGAAGACGTTTCTTGTTCCTGCCACTAATCTCTAACTGGGATTCAAGCGCTGCTCTGAGTTTGTCCTTGTCTCCGTCCTGAGAAGTGGTTTAGAGACGCTACTTGTCCTCTGAGACTGGACCAGACAGTCTTCTCCTTCTTTAAACCTTCAGTCTCCATTAATGGACGCTGAGCTCCTCTTGTCTCACAATAACAATCTGACGGCTGCAGCTAATGGAGACGCTAATGGCGATGCTAAAGGAGATGCTAGAAGTGGATCGGTTGAACTGCTACGCTAGGCTAAGCTTAATTAAAATATAACAGATTATTTGTGTCTTTGTTTATGAGGATGACATTTTAAAAACATTTTCAGAGCTGAAATAAATATAAATAAATAAATCGTCTTTCATTGTGTTTCTACGTCTAACTAAACATTTCTGATATTTAATATTTAACTGAGGCAGCTCCACATGCTCTGAGCCATCTGAGACTCATTACTGATCCACTTCCACCTCTCACCTCCTGGATCTCATCGGGCACCGACGAGTCCATCAGTCTGAAGAGCAGGTTCCTCAGCGGCCTCGCCTGCCGACCCAGAATACTCGTGGCCACGCCGCCGGCCAGAGCCAGAGCCAGGTGATTGGACAAGAGCCGAAGGCACAGCTTAAGGAAGTTATGATGCTCCCTGCAAATATATTCAATTATTCAACAGGTTGCTGGGGCTCTGATCCTCATCCAGCACATGTGATTTAAAGACTTCATTAAGTATGAGCGGGGTAAGAGGAGGAGACAGCGTTTACCTGGACGAGGGGAACGGCAGAGGAGGAACTTCACTGTTGATGCCGTCACAGTAGCGCTCCAGGAAGGAGCGCAGGTGGGAGAAGGTGCTTTCCTCCAGGTCGACGCAGTAGGGCCGATGCCAAGCCACCACCTGCCTGGAGAGCAAAGAGTCAACGTTAGCAAGCGCAACACAGATCAGCTGGTTTGTCCAGGACGTCCCACAGACGCTGGACTGGACTGAGATCAACACCTGGTTGTTGCTGTTCCTCAAATCATTCCTGAACCAGGGAGCATTCCAGCTGTGAGGCTCGAGAGCAGATGTGATGCTAGTGATGATGCTAATGGAGATGCTAACAGCTAGCATGTCCCCACGTTGCCTCCCATCAGTGTGTTTCTGCTCATACAGACCTCTAAAACTAAACCAGGCAGAGTCCCAGTAATGTTCTGCTCTAAGTGGATGTTAGCATCTGTTAGCAGTGGTTAGCATCACAGCCTGAAGGTTGTGGGTTCTAATCCAGGCCGGCTGGGGTCTTTCTATGTAGAATGTTCTCCCTGTGTCTGACTGTTAGCTTCATGTTAGCATGAATGTGACTCTCTACAGGATAATACACACGACTTTAGCATCACACTCAACACTATGGATGCTAATAAAAAACACAACATCTGAACTAAATACTCTCAGTAAATCTGTATCCTCTGGTAACAGTGTGTTCCTCATTCATAGCTGAAACGTGTCGTCGTCATGTTTTATTTTTGGAGTCGACCGTTTTGAACCCTGGTCTGGTCAGAGCTCTGCCCCCGTCAGACCAGAGTCCACCGAGGCTTTCATCATGTTTGTGTAACAGCTGGGAGTCACTGGCCTTCACCAGGGTTACACAACCCATACTGGGAACAGGAGGACAGAGGGGTCACCACATGAGACCTCCAGGACAGGCCGAGGGAGGCGACAACGGAGAGGGAGGAGGAGGAGGGGAGGAGGTGGAGAAGAACAAGAAGGGGAGCAGAAACAGGTGAAGGAGGACAGGGAGGAGGAGTCCACTGACCTGTCTCTGGGCAGGGCCGTCCAGGCCAGGCTGTGGGACGTCCCGGCTGATATCTGCTGGATGGCGACTCCGTCCAGACCGACCACCTTCTTGGGTTTGGTGATGGGTCCTGTGGAGTTGCCCTGTCCACACTGACCCATGGAGTTGTTGCCCCAGGCGTACACCTCGTTGTCT
>NW_028181702.1:7500-35000 GCF_963514085.1 Chelon labrosus | reverse complement strand
GCCCTGAGACCATCACACACCGTCAGTCACTTTAACGAACTTTAACAAACATCAAACCGTCATTAGCTTCACATGTGATGTTCAATCTGACGGGAACCAGAACGTTAACGTTACAGAAAAATCATCAAGAGGCTCAAGAGTCTACACGCCATGATCCTCAGGTTAGAGGAGGAAGAAAGATGAGGAGGAGGGAGAAGAAGGAGGAGAAGTAGAAGGAGGAAAAAGAGGAGAAGGATGAGGAGGACGAAGACAACACAGAAGAAGAATCTCCTCGTGTGAATTAGATCCAGATCAGGACTGGATTTAATCTGAGGACAGAGAAGATCTGGACAAAAGCAAAGACATGTGAAAGAGGACAAGATGGAGGAGACACCACAGAGGTCTGGAACCAACGAGGAAGTAAAACAGTTTAGAAACTGAAGTCTAAATTAATCAGAATCAAATCCAGCTCTACCTCAGCCTCTGATGTATCTATCATTAACTTCCCGTCTACCCGTCTTCCCGTCTTCCTGTCTACCTGTCTACCTGTCTGTCTACCTGTCTACCTGTCTTCCTGTCTACCTGTCTACCTGTCTACCTGTCTACCTGTCTGTCTTCCTGTCTACCTGTCTTCCTGTCTACCTGTCTTCCTGTCTTCCTGTCTTCCTGTCTACCTGTCTGTCTTCCTGTCTACCTGTCTTCCTGTCTACCTGTCTTCCTGTCTTCCTGTCTTCCTGTCTACCTGTCTGTCTTCCTGTCTACCTGTCTTCCTGTCTACCTGTCTACCTGTCTTCCTGTCTACCTGTCTACCTGTCTGTCTTCCTGTCTTCCTGTCTACCTGTCTTCCTGTCTTCCTGTCTACCTGTCTACCTGTCTTCCTGTCTACCTGTCTTCCTGTCTTCCTGTCTACCTGTCTACCTGTCTGTCTACCTGTCTACCTGTCTTCCCGTCTACCCGTCTTCCCGTCTACCCGTCTTCCCGTCTTCCCGTCTACCCGTCTTCCTGTCTTCCTGTCTACCCGTCTTCCCGTCTACCTGTCTACCCGTCTTCCCGTCTACCCGTCTTCCCGTCTACCTGTCTTCCTGTCTACCCGTCTACCCGTCTTCCCATCTTCCCGTCTACCCGTCTTCCCGTCTTCCCGTCTACCTGTCTGTCTTCATCGCTGACTCACCAGAGAGCGTCTCATCTGCATCAGGATGTTCATGAAGCAGTCGTAGCCGATGAGGCCCTCCTGGTTCTGCAGGGTCTTGTTCTGCTCCATGGTGCTGACCAGCGCCGACGCAGCCAGGGCCATCTCTATCCACTCCAGCAGGTAGCGCAGGGAGCCCCTCTGGGACGCCAGGCCCAGCAGCAGCTCCGACGCCAGCCGCCGCCCTAAAATGTCCGCCCCAGAGTTCGGCATGGTCACCCCCTTCAGGAAGGTGGTGACCTGGGCCAGGCAGTCCAGCCCCATCGGGGGGATCTTGCTCTCGTTGGCCAGGGAGAGCGGGGGCAGGGAGCTGACCACGTCGATGGCCGTGTGGATGACGTCGTTGCACAGGTTTATGCCGCCGCCGCCGCCGCCGCCGCCGCCGCCTCCTCCGCCGGGACCTCCGCCGGGACCGGGCGGAGGAGGCATCATCCAGCTCTGGCGCAGCAGAGCGAAGAGGAGGCTGAGACCCGTGCGGACGCCCATCTCGATGAGGGCGTCGGTGCTGGAGCGCGGCCGCTCGCTGACGGAGTGCAGGTCGGCCAGGCCCGAGTTGTTCTCCGGGGAGTGCTGCTGCTGCTTCACCTTGCCCTTGTCGTGGTACTTGTTGGAGAGGGCGTAGAAGATGCGCTGGAGCACCAGGACCCGTTTCCGCAGGGCGGCGGCAAACGGGGAGTCTGAGCAGACCATCTTGGCCAGGGCCAGCTGGCTGCTGAGCAGAGCGTCCAGGTAGTGCTCCTGTTCATCACTGGACAGGGACTCGCGCTCAAAGTCTGGAAGCTGGGGACCCTTGAGACACAGGACCTGCTGAGGGAGCAGCACCGCCTCCTTGTTGGCCAGCAGCTTCGAGTAGAGCACCGACACGCCCTCTCTCGTGGCGATGGACTCGCTGTCCTCCGTGATCCATGAGCTGTTCAGGTGCTCCAGCCATTTGAGCTTCACTGGGGGGATCATTAAAGCCATGGCACGTCACTCTGGAGCCATCAGTCCTGGAAACACCGGGTCAAGACGTTAATCAGGGACGTCCTGATCTGATCCACGCACACGAAAAGATCGATACGGGAGGGAACCTCGTGTTTATGTGAGTGAGCAGCTGATGGAAAGTGTGTGACGGTTAACTGAGCTAAAGAGCTTCTGTCTGGAACCAGAGGTAACTCTACCGCGGTACACAGGTAGCTCTACACCAGCGCAGTGACCAGGCAGTGTCTTTATGTTTACTGACGTGAACAACGGTAACGTTTCAGGATGTTTTGAGTCATTTTATGATGAAATGTAGTAAAGTCTGAGCTGCACTTTGTCTGCTTCATGTTCAGAACTAGAACCTTGTGTTTTCATCGACTGCATTCAAAAATATAAATGGAAAAAAAAGTGTTATGTCTATTTTTACCAAAGCACATGTCAGTAATGGAGTTAAACGTGTAAATAAGTGTGAAGTAGGTTGATTAAATGTCTAAAACAGTCACAGTCACAAACATACTCAGGTTCACGCTGCGTCAGTAACCACAGCAACAACAACAACAGCAACAACAACAACAGAAAGTCTTCAAATAGACCGTAAAGCATCACGTCACTGCTTTAAAGTCAAATAAACACATTTAACTTCTATTATTTATGTAATTGCATTATGACAAGAGATAATAACGTGACTCAAAGTGCTGCCTCTACTGATCTGATTCTGCTCTTCATCAGCTGATGGTCAGTGACGCTGATGAGTTGATGTTGAGACGGCGTCAAACATGATCAAACATGATCAAACATGATCAAACATGATCAAACATGATCAAACTGGATGATGGTTGTTGTGTGTTTGTCACGCAGGCAGCAGTAAAGTGACCACTCTGGATTTTGGACTTTTAACCGGGTGAAACGGGACATTTGAAGACATTTATGCAACGTGTTTGAGTCCAGAAGCGTTTCTCTGCCTTAAAGGTTTTAAACCAGAGCTTCAGATACGTCAACAAACCTCCAGACTCCCTCGTAATGAACCCGTCTGTCTGTGAGGACAGCAGAGCTAATTGTTAACAAAGGTTCAGTGTAGCTCCAGCGTCTGCAGCAGGAGACGGTCTGAGATCTGACAAAGAGACAGAGCGTCACATGTGAGTCTCTGAGCAGCGTTATCTGTCCCTGTGTTTACCTAGAGACACCTCAGAGACAGAGGACAGCGCTAGAGACACCTCAGAGACAGAGGACAGCGCTAGAGACACCTCAGAGCCAGAGGACAGCGCTAGAGACACCTCAGAGCCAGAGGACAGCGCTAGAGACACCTCAGAGCCGGAGGACAGTGCTAGAGACACCTCAGAGCCAGAGGACAGTGCTAGAGACACCTCAGAGCCAGAGGACAGTCCTGAAGACACCTAAGAGCCAGAGGACAGGGCTAAAGACACCTCAGAGCCGGAGGACAGCACTAGAGACACCTCAGAGCCGGAGGACAGTGCTAGAGACGCCTCAGAGCCAGAGGACAGCGCTGAAGACGCCTCAGAGCCAGAGGACAGCGCTAGAGACACCTCAGAGCCAGAGGACAGCGCTAGAGACACCTCAGAGCCAGAGGACAGTGCTAGAGACGCCTCAGAGCCAGAGGACAGCGCTGAAGACGCCTCAGAGCCGGAGGACAGCGCTAAAGACACCTCAGAGCCAGAGGACAGCGCTAGAGACGCCTCAGAGCCGGAGGACAGCGCTAAAGACACCTCAGAGCCAGAGGACAGCGCTAGAGACACCTCAGAGCCAGAGGACAGCGCTAGAGACACCTCAGAGCCAGAGGACAGCGCTAGAGACACCTCAGAGCCAGAGGACAGTGCTAGAGACGCCTCAGAGCCAGAGGACAGCGCTGAAGACGCCTCAGAGCCGGAGGACAGCGCTAAAGACACCTCAGAGCCAGAGGACAGCGCTAGAGACGCCTCAGAGCCGGAGGACAGCGCTAAAGACACCTCAGAGCCAGAGGACAGCGCTAGAGACACCTCAGAGCCAGAGGACAGCGCTAGAGACACCTCAGAGCCGGAGGACAGTCCTGAAGACACCTCAGAGCCAGAGGACAGCGCTAGAGACACCTCAGAGCCGGAGGACAGCGCTAGAGACACCTCAGAGCCGGAGGACAGTGCTAGAGACACCTCAGAGCCGGAGGACAGCGCTAAAGACACCTCAGAGCCGGAGGACAGCGCTAAAGACAACCTCAGAGCCAGAGGACAGCGCTAGAGACACCTCAGAGCCAGAGGACAGCGCTAGAGACACCTCAGAGCCGGAGGACAGCGCTAGAGACACCTCAGAGCCAGAGGACAGCACTAGAGACACCTCAGAGCCAGAGGACAGTGCTAGAGACACCTCAGAGCCAGAGGACAGCGCTGTAAAGACACCTCAGAGCCAGAGGACAGCGCTAGAGACACCTCAGAGCCGGAGGACAGCGCTAGAGACACCTCAGAGCCAGAGGACAGCGCTAGAGACACCTCAGAGCCAGGGGACAGTGCTAGAGACACCTCAGAGCCAGAGGACAGTGCTAGAGACGCCTCAGAGCCAGAGGACAGTGCTAGAGACGCCTCAGAGCTGGAGGACAGTGCTAGAGACACCTCAGAGCCGGAGGACAGCGCTAGAGACACCTCAGAGCCAGAGGACAGTGCTGTAAAGACACCTCAGAGCCAGAGGACAGTGCTGCAGAGCTTGTCCTCCTCAGTCACACTGCAGCGTGCCGACAGACTCCGTCTTGCATGGACATGAATTATGGCGCAACTTTTTCCAAACAGCGTGAGGAGAGACAGCAGAGCGACGGACGGCAGAGCGTTAAAGATCAGCTGCTGTACGTCTAGGACATAGGACATACCAGTGATTGTCTTATTGACCAGGACGGACATTTAACTGAGAAACTGATTGTGAGCAAAAGTGCAACAACAAGGAAACGGTCTGAGGAGGAACCCCCTCCTTTAGAACAATGAAAGGTGACATTTGAGACTGAGAGGAAACGATTTTGTTAAAAAACGGAAGGAACTGATGATTCATGAGAGAGAGGAAGACGTCCCAACGACAGATGATCCAGCTCTGTAGACATCGTCTTCTATAACGGACTCTGAACCACGGCTCTCCTCCGCCTTTACTTCTGTTTTTGTGCTTTATTTTCTCATTTAATCGTCATGAAACACAGCTGGATTAATATTTATTCAAATGCTTGTATTTGCTTGTTCTCAGGAAAACTCAATAAACACTGAAGATCAGATTATAAAAAGGTCAGGCAGCAGAGATGTCAGTAGATGTCAGTAGATGTCAGTAGATGGTAAATAAACTGTGGCTATCTGCTGCAGAGACACAGGAACCTACAACAAACAGTGCAACATCACCGGCTGCTTATCAGCGTTTATTTGACTGCAGAGCAGCTGAGGTGAAAAGGTTTTAGAGTTCAACGCTCTGCAGCTTCAGAAAACACAGAATAAATCAGGAGAATCTTTAATTTAACAACTGGTCACGCCCTCAGACAGCTGGTCTGGAGTGTCTCTGCTGGGAGCTGATTCTGCTCCTGCAACGACCTGGAGCGACCTGGAGCCAGGCCCGGTTCTACGAGGGTGCATAAGCATGCATTGCACCCTCAGTTTATGTGTTTGCATGCTCTGTTGAAAAGAGGGGGGGAAGCGCGCGCGCGTCAATGCACTCAGCGCACGCGCATCAATGCACTCAGCGCACGCGCATCAATGCACTCAGCGCACGCGCGTCACTGCGCTAGCAAAACGCTGCTCTCTGCAAAGTACAACATACAATAATCAATGGATATTCGGAAGTGGTTCAAGCAGAACAGACAGACAGAGACTGCTGCTGCAGCTTCGTCCGGCTGCTCACTCCTGCCCGAGCCGCTGCCGCCACCGTCCCCCCTCCCTTCACCCCATGAGCAGGTGCCCGGCCCACCCGACGACCTAGGTACGGAGGAACCACTTCAAGTGCATTTACATAAATATCCAGCATCATTTTTTGGAGGGGTGAAGCGCTCCTTTTGCAGCTCATGGTTTGTTAACAGAGAATGGCTAGAATATTCCTGCAAAAATGATGCGGTATTTTGCTATGCGTGTAGGAAGTTTGGATTTGGCCATACTAGTAAAAGAGATGCCTTTACCACTAGTGGCTACAACAACTGGCGCCATGCTCTTGTGCGCGATAAGGGACTGGCAAGGCATGAAGCAAGCAGAGAACACATGACATCAGTGGCGTTGTGGCAGGAGAGGATCAGAAGAGAAGGGACTAAGACTGAGGTGTCTACGCTTGTGAATGAAGACCAGCTTGAGAGAAACCGCATTTATGTCACATCGATTGTGGACATCATTCAATTCCTGGCTATAAACCAGCTCCCTTTCCGTGGCTCTGTTGAGGCTTTGGATACAAGAGGTGAGACAAGTAGTGGCCTTTTTTTAGCCATGATGGATTACACACTTAAAAAGGACAAGGACTTTAAGAAGATTTTTGATACCATCCCTGCCAATGCTACATACACATCAAATCATATACAAAATGAAATAATTGAACTAATGAGCAAAATCATAACTGAGGAAATTGTGAATGAGATTGGAGATGTGTGGTACACATTAAAAGTGGACGGCACCAAAGACCCCATGGGATGTGAAAATATCTCAATAGTGCTTCGCTTTGTGGATAAAACTGACAACAGTGTGAAAGAGAGACTTATTTCAATGCCAACGAGTAAACACTGTGATGCTAAGTCTCTAACTCAACTCGTTCTATCACAGTTAGAAGATATTGAATTAAATACAGGGAAGATGCTAAGCCAGTGCTATGATGGGGCAAGCGTCATGTCAGGTGTACATGGAGGAATGCAGAAACTCATACAAGAAGAACTACAGAGGGAGGTGCCTTATGTGCACTGTTTTAATCACCAGCTTCACCTAGTGGTAGTGAATGCCATGTCATCTGATAATGCATTGGAGAACTTCTTTGGTGTATGTAACTCTCTCTACAAGTTCTTAAGGAAACCTACAGTAGCTGCAGTCTACACAGGAGAGAAGTTGAAGCGGCTGCTTGAGCAACGGTGGACTGGCCATCTGGCCACAGTGAAAGTGATCATGAACAGCTGTGACGACATTGTCCACTTTCTACGGGAAATTGAAGGTATCCTGACCATTGGAGCAGATGTGCGAATTGAAGCCGCGGGGCTTTTGAAGGCCATTACCGAACCCAGTTTTCCATTCATTGCCTGTATGACACATCAGATATTGGCTTTGCTGGATCCCCCCAATACTGCACTCCAAGCAAAATCCACTGACCTCTACACTGGTGTCCGTCTTGTACAAAGTGCACTTGAATGTGTGGAAGAACTTAGGAGTGACAGTCAGTTTGATGCACTTTGGGAGAAATGCACAAAAGAGAGAGAGATGACAGAACCTTCCACTGCCACGCCCTCACAATCCAAACGACGAAGAGAAACGATGACCAGGCACTTGAAAGACTTTGTGGTGGAAACACCAGTTGGTCACCATCACAAAGAAGTGGGAGAGAAGACAGAGTGCAAAAGATTGTATTTCAGTACTCTGGATGCAGTAGTGGGAGAAATGACTGCTAGATTTAATGAAAGAAATAGCCAACTAGTACAGGCGCTGTGTGCCGTACACCCAGAAAGTGAACATTTCATGGATGTCAACAAAGTTAAGCCTCTGTTGGACTTGACAGGGATAGATCCTAAAGAAGCTGAGTTTACTGTGGCAAAACACTTTCTAAAAGAGGAAATGGCCAAATCTGACAAACACAAAAGCTGGACAACGCAGGACATTTTGAAAACATACAGCATGTCTCTGGCAGCTATGCCAACTGTCATAGAAACACTGAAGCTCAGCTTAACCTTTGGCGCATCAACTGCAACATGTGAAAATTCATTCTCAATGTTGAAGAATGTGTTCAGTGAACACAGAAGGAGCATGGTGCACAAAAGAAAAGCTCATCTGATTCAGATTGCTGTTGAGAAGGACCTTACCCAAAAGTTCACTGGAGAGTGGAGAGAGAAACTGCTGAGAAGATTCAACACATCTTCAAGGAGGCTGCAGCTCTACTAAGTAAAGGTATGCTGTTCCTCTAGGTGGGCCTATATTTTAAATAGAATTCTGTTTTACTGTGTCCTATGTTATTTTTATGAGCTTAGTTTAACCTTTGTCATCTCTCTTTGTCCAATAAAGGTCATGTGCCCCCTGATGGTGTCAGTGTGCAACTATTCTGGAAGTGCCTACACAGAAGACTGTCTCCACTCCCATAAAACCTGCACCTTATGTTGTGTTATGGCGGTTTCTGCCAGATTAAATGGACATCACAGGTTATATTTATTTTTGTTATTTATTTTTCTATGTTTCATTTTCAGGCTAAGAAATATTGTCTGATGGGCGAGGTAGCCAAGACTAAATGTAGCATTTTTGTTGT
This sequence comes from Chelon labrosus, assembly GCF_963514085.1. Classification (NCBI taxonomy): domain Eukaryota; kingdom Metazoa; phylum Chordata; class Actinopteri; order Mugiliformes; family Mugilidae; genus Chelon; species Chelon labrosus. The sequence goes on along the minus strand of NW_028181702.1, from coordinate 26,446 downwards.
TCTGCTACAATATTGCTGCAATAAAGCATTTGAAAGACACTTTAAACATCCTTGTTTTGCTAGTGTCATTGCGCTTGAAATGATGGGACAATGCATAATTTAGTGTTGTATAACATGCCAGGCATGCGCACCCCCTCTGATCTGAGATGCACCCCTAGTCATCATTTTCTAGAACCGGCCCTGCCTGGAGCTGAATCTGGTTACAACTAAACTGGTCTGAGGACAGTCTGAGGGAATGCAGAGTTTTTCTTTTGTCTCTGTTTTGGTTGAAACGTGAAACACGAGGACGGACGTAACGACAGGAACGTCTCAACCTGCTCAAAGCGTCACAAACATCCTGATTCCTTCAGTAGATGCTTACTGGAGGTGAAGATGTTTTCTCAGCGCGTGTTTAGTCTCAGTCTGCATCCGCCGTCATCACGCCAACATGATCTGTACACACCCGTGCCAGTTCATTAGGTACACTAATGAAGCCGTTCTAATTTAAACAAGGTTGTGTTAATAGTGAAACGGAGCCAGAAAGGTGGTGATTCAACGCAGTGATCATACTCATGCTGTTAAACTGGATTGAACTGCCAAAATATTAGGAACACATATCACTTCAATAGTTCTACAAAATGAAACGCAGTTAAATCAACAGAAACTAAAGCTGAACACCAGAAACATCATGGCGACTAGATTTAGAGCAGTGTACCTAATAAAGTGGCCAGTGAGTGTCTACCCCCACTATTACAGCTAATTATTATTATAAAATACAATTAGCTAACACAACAGTCGCAGCTTGTTCCCTATTACTGGGTTCATTTAGCACTTTTTGCTGTTTGCACTCCTGGTTTGATGCCAGTTGAATCTACTCTAATTAAAAGAGAGTATAAATACAAAAAAGTGTATTAATGCAGCTCACTAGTGTACCGAATGAAGTGGCCAGTGTGACTACAACTGACTGATTTCTATTTTCTACTGTTTCTATTACTATATTATTATAATTTAACCGTCCCTGTGACTAAATATAAATACAGAAAGTGTGAATGCGTGTCTCCAGTGTACCTAATGAACTGGCCAGTGTTTATATACGCAAAGCCACATCCTTCCCTGCAACAACAACAAGTCTCTCCCCAGAACAACATGTTTCCTGACCTATAATCTCTCATTAGCGTCATTAATTAACTTCTAAATATTCTCTAACATCCCATAATAAATCTGACTTCCTTTAACAGCAGCCAGGGAGCCGCTAGCTCCTCTGCAGACATGGATTTAAAGCCGCTGCTGCTAGCTGTTAGCATGCAGGCTAAGCGCCGGTAGAGATGAACCGTGACACAGCTAGCCTGGAAGCTAGCCTGGGAGCTAGCCTGGGAGCTAACCAGGGAGCTAGCCTGGGAGCTAGCCTGGAAGCTAGCCTGGGAGCTAACCAGGGAGCTAACCTGGAAGCTAACCAGGGAGCTAACCAGGGAGCTAGCCTGGGAGCTAGCCTGGGAGCTAACCTGGAAGCTAGCCTGGGAGCTAGCCTGGGAGCTAACCTGGTAGCTAGCCTGGGAGCTAGCCTGGCTCTGGTGTCAGATTAGAGGGGACAGATTCCTGTGATGCTAACTAACAGCTTCATAAACCAGACATTCAGAGACATGTCAGTGTTTTAGAAGCGTTAGCAGCCCCGCGAGCAGCCTCGCTAGCTCTCGTCACAAAACCGTTAGACGTGATCTGGGATTTGAAATAAAACAAAACTGTCAGCCGTCGCTACTGTTTACGTTAGCTAGCGTTAGCCGCCGTTAGCTAACTTCCCCGAGCTGCCCGAGGCTTAAAACCCCTAAAACAGACGTGACAGTGTAATGTGCAGCAGAGACAGGAGGGTGACCAATAAATCAGCAGCGTGCACACCTGTCCACGCCGTCCAGCTCCCTGACAGGTGAGCTAGTTTAGCACGCATTAGCCCGGTTTATCTGCTGTCTCATAGCCGAGGCAGGCTAGCTGGTTAGCTCCAGCAGTTAGCCGGAATAAAAGCTCACCAGTAACGGTCAAAGGCCTCCGGTCGTCTTCTCACAGCGGAGCAGCTCGGCCGGGCTTCATCTCACCAACGGCTGCCGTCGCTTTGTTATCCGGACTGTGGAAGGAGACAGCGGGGTGTGTGTCTCTCATGCCTCCGTCCGCCTCTCCCGTACCTTCCACTGCAATGAGTCCGCTCTGCCCCAACCCCTCAGAGAGCCCCAGCCCGGGCGGTGACGCTGGGACCCGCCTGTCTGCCTCTATCTGTCTGTCTGTCTCTATCTATCTATCTATCTGTCTGTCTGTCTGTCTGTCTGTCTCTATCTGTCTGTCTGTCTGTCTGTCTGTCTCTATCTATCTGTCTGTCTGTCTCTATCTATCTGTCTGTCTGTCTGTCTCTATCTGTCTGTCTGTCTGTCTCTATCTGTCTGTCTGTCTGTCTGTCTGTCTCTATCTGTCTGTCTGTCTGTCTCTATCTGTCTGTCTGTCTCTATCTGTCTGTCTGTTTGCCTGTCTCTATCTGTCTGTCTGTCTGTCTCTATCTGTCTGTCTGTCTGTCTCTATCTGTCTGTCTGTCTGTCTCTTTCTGTCTGTCTGTGTTTGTTTGTTTGTTTGTTTGTTTGTTTCCTGGTCCTGTCATCATCTGTCAGTCTAATCCACAGATTCATCAGTATGTGATCAGAACAAAAAAACCACAACAACAACAATAGCAGTAGTAGTAGTGAATTCTTCTTCTTCTTCTTATTTATACTACTAATAATAATAATGTATTGTTACTATATTAGGGGCGGGGCACAGAGGTGTGGTGGTTAGTTCTCACAGCCAGAAGGTTCTGGGTTCTGGTTCCTTTCTGTGTGTAGTCTGCATGTTCTCCCTGTGTCTGCGTGGGTTCTCTCCAGGTTCTCCAGCTTCCTCCCACCGTCCAAAGACATGCTGGTTAGGTTCATTGGTGATTCTAGATTGGCCGTAGGTGTGAGTGTCTCTCTGTGTTAGCCCTGGGATAGACTGGGGACCTGTCCAGGGTGGACCCCCCCTCTAGACCAATGACAGCTGGGATAGACTGGGGACCTGTCCAGGGTGGACCCCCCCCTCTAGACCAATGACAGCTGAGATAGACTGGAGACCTGTCCAGGGTGGACCCCCCCTCTAGACCAATGACAGCTGGGATAGACTGGAGACCTGTCCAGGGTGGACCCCCCCTCTAGACCAATGACAGCTGGGATAGACTGGAGACCTGTCCAGGGTGGACCCCCCCTCTAGACCAATGACAGCTGAGATAGACTGGAGACCTGTCCAGGGTGGACCCCCCCTCTAGACCAATGACAGCTAGGATAGACTGGAGACCTGTCCAGGGTGGACCCCCCCTCTAGACCAATGACAGCTGGGATAGGCTCCAGCCCCCCATGACCCTTAACAGGACAAGTGGTTACAGGAAGCCGTTTTTATTATCATTTCAAACACGGGTGTAGTCGTCCTAACGCTGTCAGGTGTGTATTATTACTGTTGTTTATTTGTAGGTAAATGCTTCTTGTCGTTTCTAGACATTGTCCCTGAGCGTCGTCTAAGTCTTTGTTGTTATCTCAGCGCTGCAGACGGAGCCGAGCGGCCTCAGCTGCTCTTATCTCTCAGCAACATTATTATTTCATTTATCTGTGTTGACAGCAGAGAGGACCAGCAGCAGCAGTAGTAGTAGTAGTAGTAGTAATAGTAGTAGTAGTAGTAGTAATAGTAATAGTAGTAGTAGTAGTAGTAGAGGTCAGGGAGGATCTATTGTAGTCCTGTAACCTGTACAGGTGAGCAGAGCGCCCCCTGCCTGTCATTTAACATCCTCAGACATTTTGTTGAGTCAACACTTTAATTTCTAACTATTTATCTGTTAATATAATGTGACCCTCATTCTTCCTGTTCATTTCTCGCCATGAGGAGTACACAGTCCTCCAGATGTTCACACCCTCCTCCTCCTCAACATCTGGTGAAGTGTCACCGTCCCTCGTCTGGTGCTGGACGGTCGGGTTCAGTCTGAGTCACTGACAAATAAACTCTAGATAATGAACTTCTCTCTGAAAGAACACTAGAGTGGTGAATTCTTCCTGTTCCAGAGCCAGTTTATTTCAACACATTTTAACGTCTTTAACGTCTCTGCTCTGGTTCATGTATTTTACACGTCAACAGTTAACAGAGTGATGGGTCCACATTTTAAAACACTTAAAAGTCTGGACCCCTGGGAGCGCCAGAGCCAGGGCGATCATGACGCCATGAAGATCCAGACATAGCCCAGTGCTCTCAGAATAGCAGAGAGTCTCTACAGATGGTCTGGAGACTCTGGGTGTTGATTTCAGGCGTTGATTTCTCTCCTGGTCAAGACCTCTGATCTGTCCCGGGACGAAACCTCACAACCTGCCGTCACAACTGACGATTCAGCAGCTGGAGGCAAAACAGCGTTAAGCCATGAACCATGAGACCAGACCTCTGTACGGGGCCCCAACCTGACAAAGCTTAAACTACAGCGGTGACAATGAGCTAAGGATTCAGAAGAAAACTGTAGGAAGGAAGGAAACAAGGAAGGAAGGAAGGAAGGAAGGAAGGAAGGAAATAAAGAAGACAGGAAAGATGGGAGGGAAGGATGAAAAGATGGTAGGAAAGGAAAGAAGGAAGGGAATAAGGAAAGAAGGAAGGAAGGACGGAAATAAGGAAGGGAGGAAGGATAGATGAGAGGGAAGGAAGGAAGAAAAAATGGAACGAAGGAAATAAGGAAGGAAGGAAAGAAGAAAAGAAGGCAATAAAAAAGAAAGGAAAGATGGGAGGGAAGGATGAAAAGATGGTAGGAAAGGAAAGAAGGAAGGGAATAAGGAAAGAAGGAAGGAAGGACGGAAATAAGGAAGGGATGAAGGAAAGATGAGAGGGAAGGAAGGAAGAAAAGAAGGAAGGAAGAAAAGAAGGAAGGAAGGAAAAATGGAACGAAGGAAATAAGGAAGGAAGGAAAGATGAGAGGGAAGGAAGGAAGGAAGAAAAGAAGGCAATAAAAAAGAAAGGAAAGATGGGAGGGAAGGATGAAAAGATGGTAGGAAAGGAAAGAAGGAAGGGAATAAGGAAAGAAGGAAGGAAGGACGGAAATAAGGAAGGGAGGAAGGAAAGATGAGAGGGAAGGAAGGAAGAAAAGAAGGAAGGAAGGAAAAATGGAACGAAGGAAATAAGGAAGGAAGGAAAGATGAGAGGGAAGGAAGGAAGGAAGAAAAGAAGGCAATAAAAAAGGAAAGATGGTAGGGAAGGAAGGAAGGAAGGAAGAAAGGAAGGAAGGAAAGAAGCAGCGAAGGAAGGACAGAATGGAGGAAGGAAGGAAAGAAGGAAGGAAGAGCAGAGAAAGACCCATCTCTGCTGATGAAGGGAAATCAAGTGACGGCTCATTATTGAGGAAATAACAACATTAGATCAACATGAAGACATTTATTTAACCCTGGGTCAGGGTCCTAATGATCTGGGTCCTAATGATCTGGGTCCTAATGATCTGGGTCCTAATGTTCTGGGTCCTAATGATCTGGGTCCTAATGATCTGGGTCCTAATGATCTGGGTCCTAACACTAACTGGGGGCTTGTCTGGGAGTCAAACCCAGGACCTCTGACACCACAAGAGGGAATCAACCCAAGATCAAAAATGACCAGAAATGAAAAAGTGTCTGTTGTTTCCAGAAAATTAAAACATAAAACGTTTGTACAGAGTTTCTATCTCTGCTGTCCGGCCTCAGTCAGGTCCAGGTTGATCCCAGACAGCAGCTCTCCTCCACAGGACCGACTCAGCAGCTCCTTCAGGGCTTCGTTCACCTCATTGTTGAAGACGCTGGAGAAGCTGCAGTTGGAGTATCCTCCTCCTCCTCCTCCTCCTCCTCCGTCCAGGGGAAATGACCCCAACGCCTCCTGCACCCACTTCAGCTCGTTGCTGAGCTCCAGGTGCAGGGCGTCCAGGTGGAGCTGCCTCTCCCGGTAGCGGTCGCTGACGGCGCCGAGGCTGCAGCCGAAGGCTCGCATGTCGTCCTGCAGGCTCCTCTTCGACGCCTCCACCTTGCGGAACTCGTAGCGGATTTGCGAGAGCTCGTGACGCACGCCCTCGCTCTCCTCCTTGTACCAGGCCTCCTTCTCATTGTAAATGGAGACCATGGTGTCGATGTCGTCCTGCAGGGAGTCGTGGACCGCCGCCAGGCTCATGAAGGAGCTCTCCATCTGGTCGATGTCCTCCACCACCTGGGCGAAGCGCTCAAAGTTGACGTAGGTGTTGTTGGGCGGCATGCTGGAGTGGGACTTGATGGTGTACTCCCTCAGACGCTTGGTCTTCAGCTGCCGACGCTCACGCTTCTTGGGCTCTTTGGCTTTACTCTCCTCCTTGTGTTCATTGGACTGGAGGGTGGAGAGAAGGGAGACGGAGTTAGGAAAGGTTTTTAGTTTAACCTCATGAAACGTCCTCCTCCTGATCCTCTAGTCGTTATAAGACACGTCCGACCACCCTGTTCTTCACTTCATCATTTTACCATCCTTACATGTCTGTTTAAACTGTGACAAACTGGCAGTCACATAAAATCCATACTTCTACTGTTTTATTTTGAAAATTGATCTCTTACTTTGAAACAACAAATATTTCAAGGTCGTCTACCTTGATCCACGGGTGATTGAGAGCATCTTGGATTGTTAATCTTTTCCTGTGAGACACAAACACAACCATGAATAATCACCTCTCTGATATGTAATATTGGCTCACTTTAGTCTAATATTTCTGATTCGTGTGTTTGATTGGGTTCTCTTTGTCTACTTCATTCATTCATCTTCTGTAACCTCTTGTCCTGTGAAGGGTCATGGGGGGCTGGAGCCTATGAAACCATTCTCTTACCTCTTGTCCTTCTCCAGCAGCTGACTGATGAACTTCTTTGCCAGGTTGCTGGTGTGGCAGAAGAACTCCTCATCGAACTCATAGTTTATGGCCGTGATGTTCTCGAGTGTGTCTTGTTTGGTTTCTCCCAGGAAAGGAGAGGCACCGCTGAGCCTGGAGGACCACGTGAAGGAGAGAGTTTATTACCTTCCTCATCTTAAAGAACAGGAGACGTCATGTTAACGTCGTTTGTGGTTCACTTGCAGGATGTAAGTGATGACGCCGATGCTCCACATGTCTGCTTCTAACCCCAGCGGCTCGTAGTTGACGATCTCTGGAGCTTAACACAGATAATAAATAAAGTCCTTGAACACGACTGAATAATTCATCAGAAATTGTTAAATTAGTTTATACAACCAGACCTACAGAGGCTCCAGAAGCTCCATTCACTTTGTATAATTAATGAATTAGTGGAACCTAATTAAGCTAATGTTTGACATTTAATTAGCCTAAATGAGCTAATATTTGCCATTTAATTAGCCAAAACAAGCTCACATAAGCTCAACTAGATAACTTAACCAACAATGTTAGCCTAAACAAGCTAATGTTAGCCATTTAACTAGCCTAAACAAGCCAATGTTAGCCATTTAACTAGCCTAAACAAGCTAATGTTGCATTAAACTAGCCTAAACGAGCTAATATTTGCCATTTAATAACCCTAAACAAGCTAATGTTAGCCATTTAAGTAGCCTAAACAAGCTAATGTTAGCCATTTAACTAGCCTAAACAAGTTAATGTTTTCCATTTAAGTAGCCTAAACAAGCTAATATTAGCCATTTAACTAGCCAAAGTAAGCTAATGTTGCATTAAACTAACCTAAACGAGCTAATATTTGCCATTTAATAACCCAAAACAAGCTAATGTTAGCATTTAACTAGCCTAAACAAGTTAATGTTTCCCATTTAACTAGCCTAAACAAGCTAATGTTAGCCATTTAACTAGCCAAAACAAGCTAATGGTGGCATTTAACTAGCCAAAACAAGCTAATGTTAGCCATTTAACTAGCCTAAACAAGCTAATGTTAGCATTTAACTAGCCAAAACAAGCTAATGTTAGCATTTAACTAGCCTAAACAAGCTAATGTTAGCCATTTAACTAGCCTAAACAAGTTAATGTTTTCCATTTAAGTAGCCTAAACAAGCTAATATTAGCCATTTAACTAGCCAAAGTAAGCTAATGTTGCATTAAACTAACCTAAACGAGCTAATATTTGCCATTTAATAACCCAAAACAAGCGAATGTTAGTCATTTAACTAGCCTAAACAAGCTAATGTTAGCATTTAACTAGCCTAAACAAGTTAATGTTTGCCATTTAACTAGCCTAAACAACCTAATGTTAGCATTTAACTAGCCTAAACAGGTTAATGTTTCCCATTTAACTAGCCTAAACAAGCTAATGTTAGCCATTTAACTAGCCTAAACAAGTTAATGTTAGCCATTTAACTAGCCTAAACAACCTAATGTTAGCATTTAACTAGCCTAAACAAGCTAATGTTTTCCATTTAACTAGCCTAAACAAGCTAATGTTAGCATTTAACTAGCCAAAGTAAGCTAATGTTGCATTAAACTAACCTAAACGAGCTAATATTTGCCATTTAATAACCCAAAACAAGCGAATGTTAGTCATTTAACTAGCCTAAACAAGCTAATGTTAGCATTTAACTAGCCTAAACAAGTTAATGTTTGCCATTTAACTAGCCTAAACAACCTAATGTTAGCATTTAACTAGCCTAAACAGGTTAATGTTTCCCATTTAACTAGCCTAAACAAGCTAATGTTAGCCATTTAACTAGCCTAAACAAGTTAATGTTAGCCATTTAACTAGCCTAAACAACCTAATGTTAGCATTTAACTAGCCAAAACAAGCTAATGTTAGCCATTTAACTAGCCTAAACAAGCTAATGTTAGCATTTAACTAGCCAAAACAAGCTAATGTTAGCCATTTAACTAGCCAAAACAAGCTAATGTTAGCCATTTAACTAGCCTAAACAAGCTCACAGAAGCTCAAGTAGATCCCTTCTGTGTAACTTCTTCTCTTCATGTAGAATAATAATTGTGTGGTTGTTTTTAGAGCTGCAGGTTTATCGGTGTCAATCATTCTAGACTTCATGGATTCACGTCTTACCCACAAACTCTGGAGTCCCAAAGATGTTCTTGAACTCAACTCCGGCTTCAATCTTGTGAGCAAGACCAAAGTCAATCAGTTTGATTCTCGGCAGCGGAGCGTTCTTGTCCAGCAGCATTATGTTTTCAGGCTGAGCACGAGAAAGGAGGACGATTCAAAAACATCTTCTAAACATTTGATTTCCTTGATCAGCTGCTCTAGAGATAAATTAGGAAAAAATAACAATAAGAGACGTGGGGCAACAACAAAACTCATCAGAGTGAACTCTAAATGTTCTTATCTGCTCTGGAGCTGAATGAACCTCATGTTGTGACTGTTTTCATTTGCTAAAGAAAGTTCACCAGAAAATAAACACCAAAAGTAAAACCAATCAGATTGCATCATGTTTTCCTCTCTCATGTTTCACTGATATGATCTTATTTGATATTATCTTAGTTGACCTATGACGTCCCACTGTTGGATTATTCAAACACTATAAACACAATAGTACAAACACCTACGTCGCTCATGTCTCTGTGCCCGTCTGCTAACAGTTGTGTTGTGTTGGTGTTAAAAGTCTTTCTAGTAGTGACTCATTTTATTTATTTTTGACATCGTCCCGTCTGAATGAAGCGTCGCTACGGTGACATCGCCTCCAGTGTCTCTCGTTTGGACAAACCTTGAGATCGAAGTGGGCGATCTTTCTGGCGTGGAGGTAGTTCACCCCCTCCAGGATCTGCTTGATGAACTGAGTGGCCTCCTCCTCGCTCAGAGACTCCTTCTGGGCCAGGAAGTCAAAGAGCTCCCCACCAGAGACCCTGAAACACATCACAGCATTAACATCTAACCTCCTCTACACCTGAGCATTCAGAAACAGGATGGCGCTAGCTGGTTCATTAGCATAAGATAAAGAGAGTAGTCATGTTAGCATGTTAGCTGCTATGTTAGCATAAACAAGCTAATGTCCTCAGAGTTGATGTTGGAAGAGTTGATGTTGTCTTGAGACAAGAACCAGACTGTGACATCTAGACCACTGGGTCAGAACATCTTCATGATCCTGGTCTGGAGTGGACCAGGACCGATCAACAGTGATCCAAGGAAAGAGGAGAACCAGAGACAGGAGGAGAAGGAGGAGGAGGAGGAGGAGGAGGAGGAAGAAGAACAGGAGGAAGAGGATGAAGAGGAAAAGGAAAAGGAGGAGGAAGACGTTTAGAAAGAGGAGGAAGAATTCAACAGAGGTCCAAGGAAGAAGGAGAACCAGAGACAGGAAGAAGAAGAGGAGGAGGAGGAAGAGGAAGAAGAGGAAAACAAAGAGGATGAAGACAAAGAAGAGGAAAAGGAGGAGACGTTCAGAAAGAGGAGGAAGAGGAGGTCAACAGAGGTCCGAGGAGTCAGAACACTCAGTGGATCTCAGACCAGCCAGGGAGTCCATGCTGACCTCTGACCTCTGTTCGAAGCTCAGAACTGGACCATGGAGACCTGGAGGAAGGAGGTTCTGGTCTGATGGATCATGTTCTACCTGAGGAACACGTGGAACCAGGATGCATTGTGGGTAGAAGACCAGCGATCAGTGGAGGCAGTGTGATGTTCCTTTGACTCATGGAGACAGGATTCACTGACGGTCTCTTCCAGCAGGACGATGCTTTGATGTTCAAGATAATCTTTAAATCATCTGGGACGGACTGGACCAACGATCCGTGGAGACTCCACCCCTCAACCTGCAGGACGTGTCTTAAATGTCCTCCTTAGTTTTCAGTAGTTTGACGGTTTAATAATAAAGAACCCAGAACCACTCACAGCTCCAGGATGAGCACCACGTCGGTGCGGTTCTCGTAGACGTCGTGCAGTGTGACGATGTTGGGATGTTGGATCTGCTGCAGGATGTCCACCTCCCGCTCGATCTCGTCCCGCCGCACGCCTCGAGAGCTCGCCATGCTCTGACGCTTCTTGATGAACTTGGCGGCAAACTCCCGTCCCGTGCTTTTCTCTCGGCATTGCTTCACGATGGCAAACTGTCCACTGCAACACAAACAGGGAATCAGATGAAGCCCACCCAGTCGGAGCAGGGGTACGGTCTCCACATGCACCTGAGTTTAGGTGTACGGGATAAACGTTTATTAAAAACTCAGAACTCAATAAATCAATAAACGTCAAACATGATAGATAAGTCTGTGAAGGTTCTCAGTCATCCAGGTCATGGTATATCCAACAAGGGGTTCAAAAAAGGCAACTGGACTTGTAGAGTTTTTTGAGAAGACGTTTCATCCGAGTAGCTTCTTCAGTTCGAGGGGACTGGTGGGAAGTCTGAGGTTTAAATAGGAACTCCTCCTGAAATAACTTGCTTGTTATGCTAATAACCAGAAACTGGTGCAGCTAATTTCCAATTTAACAAGCAAGTCCTATTTAAACCTCAGACTTCCCACCAGTCCCCTCGAACTGAAGAAGCTACTCGGATGAAACGTCTTCTCAAAAAACTCTACAAGTCCAGTTGCCTTTTTTGAAACTTTGTTGGATATGATAGATAAGATATAAAACCAGTGTTAGAGGTGATGGTTTAAGTTAAAGAACTAAAATGAACTGATTTAAGTTATTAGCTATAATTAATTAATAGTAAAACAAACTGCTAATTGTTAATAGTTTTACATTACATTGTTTGCCAAAAGTAATTAATAGATGAATAGTTAAAAGTAATGAATTAAATTATAAAATAAAAGTAAGAGCTAAGAGTTCATAGCTATAGATAAAAGTTATTAAATGTTTAGATGAAGGTAAACGGTAAAGGAAATAAAAAGTTATCCATTAGGAGTTAATTAAAAGATTATCAACAAGTGATGTTAGCTAGAAGTAATAGATTACATGGTTAACTAAAGGTAGTTAGTTACATAATATTTAAGCATAAGTAATATATTAAATAATTTGCTGAAAGTAAATAGTAATTAATGAAATTGTTAGTTCAAAGTCTTTTAGCTAGAAAGCATGGAAACTACTAGAAAAATAACAAATTAATGTTAAAGAAATAAGAATAACAGCTGTTAGACAAATGTAAAACTAAGAGTAGTAAACAGGTAAAAGTGACAAACAGTTTGTTCCTCTGATAAACATTGATCTAAAGACTAAACTCAGATCATCTGAGCGTCCAGTCTTTATCGATCACATCTGGGACTGTTTAGATTCTTGTTGCAGTGCTGAGGTTTGACCTGAAGGAGGCGCTGCAAGCAAGAGGAAAACATTTTAAACTCTGGTTCAAGTTAATGTAAAACAACAGGACACCTCTACACCTGCTGTAGACACACAGCTCCAGCTGATCACACTGTGTTTATCTGTTCTCTGCTTTAACCTGCAGCAGACGACCAGTCTGACTCTGACATGACTCCAGCTAATGTCACGTAAAAGTGTCTAAAGATTTAAACTCTGCGTTTACTTTTTGTGGTTGACCTCAACGGTTTGTAAGGCGACACTTCCTCGTCCGTCTGGAACCTGAAATAACCGGCGGCTAAAGATAGAAGCAGCTCGACATGTGTTGACAGACGTGTGACGACACGCAGCGACGGACCTCGACCCAGAAAACATGAGACCAGGACTCATGATCCACGTTGATTTACATGTTCTCTACAGCGCACTGAGGAACGGTTCCTGATCCAGACTGAGTCAGACTGGACTCTGGTCTCACCAGAGAGAGGAGGATCATTTAAAAACCATAAAACTCTGAAATGGTTTAAAAACTATGAACAAACAGACACAGTAGAACATGGAAGTATCAACACACACTGGCCACTTCATTAGGTACACCAGTCCTGCTCTAAATCTAGTCTCCGTGAAGGTTCTGGTGTTCAGCTTTAGTTTCTAATAACTCAGAGAGATGTTGATTCTACTGGGTTTTATTTTGTAGTTCTACTGGACTGACACGTGTTCCTAATATTTTGGCCATTCAGTCCAGTTTAACAGCACAGACTCCATCCTCCACACTGATCACCTGGTTCTGGTTCTACATCAACTCAACATTATTTATTCACTAGTGTACCTAATGTTTTGGCCAGTGAGTGTATATTTCACTATTAAATGAAGGTGATTGGAACATGTCATTAAAGACACTGAGGACTAATTAAATGATGTTTATATTTTATGTCATTAACTAAACACAGACTGTTATACCGTCACAGTAGGACTGTTAATCTAACCACAGGTTTCTTCATTAACATCATCACATTTAAAAGGTTAAAATGCTGCGTCTACCTCCCCAGCTCTTCACCGATCTCATAGAAATCCTCCACTTTCTGCTGCTTGAATAAATCCATGTGTGCAGCTGTGATGCTGGATGTTCAGGTTTCATGTGATGGTCCTGCAGAGTGGAGGCCGAGTCAAATAATGGAGCTGAAGAATGAGCCTGGTCACAGATAAGAAGCGAGACAGAGACCAGAGAGCAGAACATGTCTTACTGTTTTAAAAATACACCGGGTCCTCCTCCTGCAGCTGCTCTGGGCCTGCACTGAGAGAGGACGCTGCTCCATTCAGAACTCCATTCAGAAAAAGGCCAATTTTATGCACATGTAAGATTTATTTTCTAAATGATTTTATTAATATTTATTTAATGCCGAATTAAAAACGTATACGTAAAAATCATGAGGTGACCTCACATGTTTGGAATCAGTGCGTTACTTTCGCAGATATTTAAATAAACTTTTAATTTGACTTAATTTAAACGAAGTTTGGCGTCAACGCGTCCAGTGCTGCGCGCTCCCGTCTGTCATGGTCTCGACCATGTGTTCAGCTCGCGCCTCACCTGTCAGCAGCCATCGGTCACGTGTGAACATAAATTATTATTTTAATTAAGTTTATTTTAAGTTAAACATTAAATTAGTTTCTATTTTTATTTTAAATACTTTTCCCTGAGCTTGATCCACATTCAGAAGCTGCTCTCCAACATGATTCAGATTTAATGGTTGAAACGTTTTCACAGCGTTTCAATTAACTTAAATAATAAGAGTTAGAGACTAAATAAGCTTTCTGTATTTATAATGTTTTAATTAGTGTTAATTATCTGTGATAATGGAGGGAGCTCTCAATTAAAATGTAAAGAAACTGAGTTGTAATCTTACAAGATTAAACTTAAGATAAATTATAATAATAAAGTTACAGAAACAGTAGAAAATGGAAAACTTTGTGTATCTACAGCGACTATATGTACACGTGTACACCGGCCAGTTTATTAGGTACATCTCTGAATGAATAATGTTGAGTTGATGAGGATGATCATAGTGGAGGATGGGCTTATAGTTCTGTTAAACTGGACTGTTTTAAACTCTGAAATGTTTCTGTTTATTTAGGTTAGCTCAGAGTAGCATGTCAAAATATTAGGTACACGTGTCATAGTTCTACAGAATGAAAACAATTATTAGAAACTAAAACTGGATACCGGAACTAGAGAAAGTAAAAGTGTACCTAAAGAAGTGGCCAGTGTGTGTGTGTGTGTGTGTGGGTGTGTGTGTGTGGTTGTTCAGACTCATTTACTATGTGATCAAGCTGTTAAAGTTCAATCTGGGAGCAGGGCCACTGATAGTAAAATGAAACCGAGCGACGACAGGCAGACGAGTCGAGGGCAGATGTGTCGGATAAACGGAGACAATGATGGCATTCATTCAGCCACAGACGCCAACAGACATAGTCAAATGAGGCCGCTCCCCTTCCTCTGGGACAGCTCTCCATCCTGGGCTCCCGGCACACCAGAGAGAGAGGATGGAGAGGAGGTCGGGCGTGGAGCTGCTCCCGGAGGCTGCAGAGGGAGGCCTGAAGGAGCTGGTGATGAGGTGGTTCAACGAGACCCAGGCGCCGCTCATCCTGCACAACGGGAACTTCCCTGACTGGTTTCAGGGCCTCGCTGCGAGAAAGTAAGAATCAAAAGAGCTCTGAGAGAGAAACTGTGAGGCGGGACACGCACATAAAGGATGCATTTGAGCTCCAGTACTTTTTATTTACCTCCATTTGAATAGATGGAGCCGGCTGTAGATATGACGTCTGTGCTGCAGTAGTGGCACATCATTTCCTCCTCTCCATGCTTCTGCTGTCTCTTTACAGATTAAACTTTCAAATGCATCTCAGATTAGGAGTTAAAATTCACCTTTGATGCTGTTTCCACATGAATGCATTAAGTTTTTTTCTTATAATATTTAAAAAAAAAACAAACAGAAAATTTACTTTCAGTTAAAGGCTCTGAATATGTTCTACATGTTTTTATAGTAAATTATGGATTTTAGCAACGTAGCATTTAAATTTAACAATTAAAACGATGCACAGGTTGAATATTCTACATGCAGACTGATGTCTATTAAAAAACAGCAACAAAAAGAAAGTGTAGAATGATTTTAATAAACATCGTAGGCTGGACCATAAACTTTGAGAGGAAGTAAAACTATTACGTTGCTGTAGCTGCAAGCAGCAAATGAAAGGAGGATGAGTTTGATTTTCCCTTTCACAAGAAAATAAACAAGAAGAAGAAGAAGAAGAAGAAGAAGACTGGTGATTGACAGCTGTTAGCCAACGTTAGCTTCTTCCAAACCAGTTTGTTTTGAATGTTTTCTTCCTCCTCTCTTCCTCTTAGAATTGGTGGGCGAGTACATTAGTTAAGATGTGAGTTTTGCATTTATCACTGTGAAGAGGGGCACATGTTTAGTTAATGTATGAACTAGTTTATGTTTATATGAGGCTAACTGGTGATTGACAGCAGTTTGCTAACTTTGTTTTAAAAGCATGCTACAGATGCTAACATGCTAAATGAAGATTCCCCAGAATGAATGGGCCTTTGTTTCCTCTGAGTGATGTGTGTGAGACTGAATGGCGTGGCAGTGATATTTTTAAATCTAATTTGCCTGCAGCTCTGTTTAATTGTTCCGTTTCACTGCAGAGACGCTGAGGATCTGCTGAGAGATAAAGCTCTGGGATGTTTTCTCATCCGCCTCAGCGACAAAACCATCGGCTACATTCTGTCCTACAAGTGAGGAGAACCGGACGTTTGTCGAAACGTTTGTTTCCGTGGCGCCTTGTTGACGACTCCTCTCTCCTCTCCTGAAGGGGCCTCGACAGGTGCCGCCATTTTGTCATCACCCAGAATCAGGACGGACACTTCGTCGTAGCGGGCGACTGTCAGACGCACGGCAGCCTGACCGAGCTCATCGAGCACTACAAGGTCAGCCCCATCCAGCCGTTTGGAGAATACCTGACCTCCAGCTGCTACCAGGTGAGGCCCTTTAATAGACAGTCTACAGGTGAGGCCCTTTAATACGCAGTCTACAGGTGAGGCCCTTTAATATGCAGTCTACAGGTGAGGCCCTTTAATAGACAGTCTACAGGTGAGGCCCTTTAATACGTAGTCTACAGGTGAGGCCCTTTAATACGTAGTCTACAGGTGAGGCCCTTTAATATGCAGTCTACAGGTGAGGCCCTTTAATAGACAGTCTACAGGTGAGGCCCTTTAATACGCAGTCTACAGGTGAGGCCCTTTAATAGACAGTCTACAGGTGAGGTCCTTTAATACGCGGTCTACAGGTGAGGTCCTTTAATACGCAGTCTACAGGTGAGGTCCTTTAATATACAGTCTACAAGGGAGGTCCTTTAATACACAGTCTACAGGTGAGGTCCTTTAATACGCAGTCTACAGGTGAGGCCCTTTAATACACAGTCTACAGGTGAGGCCCTTTAATATACAGTCTACAGGTGAGGTCCTTTAATAGACAGTCTACAGGTGAGGCCCTTTAATATACAGTCTACAGGTGAGGTCCTTTAATAGACAGTCTACAGGTGAGGTCCTTTAATAGACAGTCTACAGGTGGGGACCTTTAATACACAGTCTACAGGTGAGGTCCTTTAATACACAGTCTACAGGTGAGGTCCTTTAATACACAGTCTACAGGTGAGGTCCTTTAATAGACAGTCTACAGGTGAGGACCTTTAATACACAGTCTACAGGTGAGGTCCTTTAATACACAGTCTACAGGTGAGGTCCTTTAATACACAGTCTACAGGTGAGGCCCTTTAATACGCAGTCTACAGGTGAGGCCCTTTAATACGCAGTCTACAGGTGAGGCCCTTTAATACGCAGTCTACAGGTGAGGTCCTTTAATACGCAGTCTACAGGTGAGGCCCTTTAATACACAGTCTACAGGTGAGGCCCTTTAATATACAGTCTACAGGTGAGGCCCTTTAATACGCAGTCTACAGGTGAGGCCCTTTAATACGCAGTCTACAGGTGAGGCCCTTTAATACACAGTCTACAGGTGAGGTCCTTTAATACACAGTCTACAGGTGAGGTCCTTTAATAGACAGTCTACAGGTGAGGACCTTTAATACACAGTCTACAGGTGAGGTCCTTTAATACGCAGTCTACAGGTGAGGTCCTTTAATACGCAGTCTACAGGTGAGGCCCTTTAATACGCAGTCTACAGGTGAGGCCCTTTAATACGCAGTCTACAGGTGAGGCCCTTTAATACGCAGTCTACAGGTGAGGTCCTTTAATACACAGTCTACAGGTGAGGCCCTTTAATATACAGTCTACAGGTGAGGCCCTTTAATACGCAGTCTACAGGTGAGGCCCTTTAATACGCAGTCTACAGGTGAGGCCCTTTAATACGCAGTCTACAGGTGAGGCCCTTTAATACACAGTCTACAGGTGAGGTCCTTTAATATACAGTCCACTATAAACTATGAAAAGAGTTCCATTACTACTGTTTCAGGTGGAGGCTGATGAGCTGTATGACGTGGTGAGTTCCAAGTCTAAGAGGGATTCTGGGGTGAGCGTCCAAGCTCTTCGGATTCTGTGGGACCAGAAGAATTCTCCTCAGGCCGGTCCTGGGAACAATCAAAGGACTCAGCAGAACAAAGATCCTCCTAAAGCTCCGCCACCGTCGCTGCCGCCCAAAATCAAGAACAGAAAACTGACGGGAACGGTGTCTGTAGACGCAGTGTCTCAGGTGAGACGGGAATCTAAAGGAAGCAGCTTTAAGTTAAAGTCTCCTCAATGAAAGATGTAAACTGATGCTTGAATGTTGTTGTCACTCAGGATTTATTACATTTAGGCATAAAAAGGTCCTGAAAGTAGACAAAGAGAACCCAACAAATGAAACAGAAATATTAGACTTAGGTTTCCAGTATCTGCTGTGACCTCCTTGTCACTAAATGTTTCTGGTAACTGCTGATCAGTGGTCTACAGCAGCTTGGAGGAATTTTAGCCCATTCCTCAGAACAGAACCACTTCAGTTCTGAGATGTTGGTGGGTTTCCTCACATCAACTGCTTGCTTCAGGTCCTTCCACAACATTTCTATTGGATTAAGGTCAGGACTTTGACTTGGCCGTTCCTAAACATTCATCTTGTTCTTCTTTAACCGTTCTTTTGTAGAACCACTTGTGTTCTTGGTTCTCGTTGTCTTGCTGCATGACCCAGTTTCTCTTCACATTCAGCTCATGGACAGATGTCCTGACATTTTCTTTTAGAGTCCACTGGTAGAATTCAGAATTCATTGGTCCATCAATGATGACAAGCTGTCCTGGTCCAGATGCAGCAGAACAGGCCCAAACCAGGACATTAGCACCCCCATGTTTGATGGAGGGATGAGGTTCTGATGCTGGAATGATGCAGTGTTGGTTCATCTCATTTAAACCAAACTATTCTACTTTGGTCTCATCTGTCCACTAAACATTGTCCCAATAGTCTTCTGTCTTGTCCACATGATGTTTAGAAATGTTCTTCTTGGAGAGCAGTGTCTTTGTCCATCACACCATGGTTGTTCAGTGGATTCATCAACATTAACATCAGCCAATGAGAGAGAGGCCTTTAGCTGCTTAGAAGTTCCCCTGGGTTCCTTTGGGACCTCTCAGACTATTATGGAGTGATCTTTGTTGGTGGACCACTCCTGTGGAGGGGAACAGTCGTCTTCAATCTGTCTGACTGTGGATTATTTGT
>NW_028181702.1:0-2500 GCF_963514085.1 Chelon labrosus | reverse complement strand
TATTATATATATATATATATATATATATATATATGATCTGTATATTTTACATAAACATTTCTACCTCTATATGTTTGACCCTTTTACTGTCTGTCTCTGTTATGATGCTGCTGGACAAGAGAAATCAAAACGTCCCCGCCCACATTTGGTCTGGACTGAATCTCTACTGATTTGACTCAGTTAATCTGTCAGATTAAATAATCATCAGATTAATTAACAATGAAAATAATCCTCAGTGGAGGTGCTCAGAGTCAGACAGGTCCTCCTTCATCCACTACTTCTGGTTTGTCCTGATCTGCTTTTATTCTGGAAACTGTTGAATTTATGGAGGAAAGTTATCTGAACGCAGAGCGTCCCAACATGTCCCAGTGATCACAGACGTAATAATGAGGATTAAAGGGACATGGCTCTACAGCAGGAGGACTGAAGGGAGGAAGGTAGAGGAGAAAAGATTACACAGGAGGTACCACAGAAGAAGAAATGAGTCTTTAACAGCCAGGTGTAGAATCACCGTCTCTGTGTCTCAACCCTCCGTGTCTCAGTGGTCCTCATCGGTGACTCGGGCGTGGGGAAGAGTAACCTGCTGTCCCGCTTCACCCGCAACGAGTTCAACCTGGAGAGCAAGAGCACCATCGGGGTGGAGTTCGCCACGCGCAGCATCCAGGTCGACGGGAAGACGGTGAAGGCTCAGATCTGGGACACGGCCGGACAGGAGCGCTACCGAGCCATCACGTCAGCGTGAGTAACGGGGACGGGACCGGAACCAACGTCCTCGGTGGGTCCAGAGGTCTGTGGCGTGTCCTCCAGCTCTGAGAGCAGAGCTGGACAAAGACAAAGACACAGGACAGAGGAGACGATGGAGGAGACGCCACAGAGCTCTGGACCCAATGAGGACGTTAGATTAAAGTTTAAACCTGAAACGTCTTTAAATGGATCTAACCAGCAACCCTCCTCCCCCCCCCCCCCACCCCCCCCCCCCCCCCCAGACTCCGTCTTCCTGTCCCAACCTGACTTTAGCGTCTGTCGTTTCCTTCCATTGTTGCTGA
Organism: Chelon labrosus; assembly: GCF_963514085.1. Taxonomy (NCBI): domain Eukaryota; kingdom Metazoa; phylum Chordata; class Actinopteri; order Mugiliformes; family Mugilidae; genus Chelon; species Chelon labrosus. Next base: position 1,454 of record NW_028181702.1, on the reverse strand, counting down.
ACTCTCTACCAGACGTCCTGCTACGTTCTGCTCTAGTGTTTTAGCAGCTGGATGATGATGATGATGATGATGGTGGTCTGTCCCGCTGCAGGTACTACCGGGGGGCCGTGGGCGCCCTCCTGGTCTACGACATCGCCAAACATCTAACCTACGAGAACGTGGAGCGCTGGCTGAAGGAGCTGAGGGACCACGCTGACAGTAACATCGTCATCATGTTGGTCGGCAACAAGAGCGACCTGCGCCACCTCCGGGCCGTCCCGACCGACGAGGCCCGGGCCTTCGCTGGTGAGACCTCACACCTGAACAGAGTCACAAACAGAAATAATGAGTATTCATTTAGAGTTAAATGCACTGGCCACTTCATTAGGTACACCGGTCCTGTCTCCATGAAGCTCCTGGTGTGTCTCTAGCGTACCTAATGAAGTGGCCAGGCAGTGTGTTATCTCTGGTATGTGACGTTTGTTCATCTTCGCTCTGCAGAGAAGAACGGTTTTATCTTTCCTGGAGACATCGGCTCTGGACTCCACCAACGTAGAGACGGCCTTCCAGACCATCCTGACAGGTCTGTACCAGAACCAGGACCAGAACCAGAACCAGAACCTCTGGATCTGAATCTGGATCTGAACACAGACAGAGGTCAATGACGCTTGTTCCTCTCCCCCCCCTCCTCATCCCTCCTCCCCCTCCTCCTCTCCCCTCTCCCCCCCCTCCTCAGAGATCTACCGCATCGTGTCCAGAAGCAGATGTCGGAGCGCCAGGAGAGCGACATGTCGCCTAGCAACAACGTGGTCAACATCCAGGTGCAGCCCACCGAGAACAAACCAAAGATGCAGTGCTGTCAGAACATCTAGCCGGGGGCCACGGATCTGCTGCTACCCCCTCCTCACCCCCTCCCTCCTCCCTCCTCCCTCCCCCCCAGCTCACCACCCCTCCCCCCCTCCCTCCCCCCTCCCTCAGAGAATAGACTGCCTCAGTTGGTGTGAGGAGGGACGAGCCACAGCTTCGAGGCTGGGGACCTGAACTCTGCACCTACCTGTACCCGCCTCCCCCTCCTCCCCTGTCTCTCCCCTCCTCCCTACCTCCTCACCCCCTCCCGAGGTAAATATACCCCAGTATAAGATGAAGTGTGGGGGCGCGCCCCCCCCCCCAAAGCAAAGCAGGACAGCAGGCATTTCATATCACGTTAGATTTCCTTCCTGTAGAAGCGCTGACATGTCACAGAAATGTCTTAAAATCTGAATGTGATTAGTTTTCTGTCTCCATGTTGACTCCTCCTCCTCCTCCTCCTCCTCCTCCTCCTCCACCTCCTCCACCTCCTCTCTCCGTCTGCTACTTGGTATAAACGACCTTAAAGCACATCAAAGTGTTTCCCATATCCTCGTTATCGTTTTAGCCCCGCCCCCTCCCTTCTTCTTCTTCTTTAGTGCAATGTACTGTTTCTGGAAGCGGCGTGG
>NW_028181703.1:0-14000 GCF_963514085.1 Chelon labrosus | reverse complement strand
TGCAGAGGGTCCTCCAGCAGGGCCACAAGCTGCTGTTGGTAGCCCCCTTCTGGCCGGGGAGGACATGGTTTCCTCTGCTGCACAGGCTCTGCCGCAGCTCACCCTGGCGTCTCCCCGACAGGATGGACCTCCTGTCTCAGTTAGGGGGCCGTATTTGGCTGCTTTTCTCCTCGCCATCACTTCAGCGAAGCGTGTTGGGGAGCTACATGCTCTCTCTGTGAGTGACTCATGTCTGAGATGGAACTCAGATGGCTCAGGGGTCACTCTGTGGCCGAATACGGCTTTTCTTCCCAAGGTTCTGTCATCGTCGAACCTTAACCGACCTATCCACCTGGCACAGTTTATTCCCCCTGAAGGGGAGGACAGGTTAGGACTGTTGTGCCCTGTGCGGGCTCTGAGAGTCTATATAACTTTGACTGCAAGCATGAGACGGTCAGAACAGCTGTTCCTTTGTTATGGTGGTCCTAAGAAAGGCTGCGCTCTCTCCAAACAGCGATTGTCGCACTGGGTTGTGGATGTCATTACCCAGGCATATAGACACAGTGGTTGCCCCCCGCCATCTGGGGTGAGGTGCCACTCTACTAGGGCTGTCTCTACATCATGGGCGGTTCTGCGAGGCGTGCCCCTGCAGGACATCTGTGATGCAGCATCGTGGGCATCACCAACTACCTTCTCCAGATTCTATCGGGTGAATGTGGCCACTCCCCATCCGCTGGGTGTGGCCCTGTTGCCCACCTCTACTGCCTCCTCTCATTGAGGTATGTATTGGCATTCCTCGAGACTTTGTCGTTATGGGTCATCCAGTGCTGAAGCACCGCCTCTGGCGGTCAGTAAGGATGAAATAGAACGAGAGTTACGTATGTAACTACGGTTCTATGAATCCTGGATGACCGCCAGAGCGTTCTGTCACTCAGAATCCTTGTGGTTTCGCGAGAAGATTCTGCAGGAACAGATCCTCTGATGTCACCGAAAGATATAGGTTAGCCGGTGTCATCGGGGGTCACAGGTGACTCTGTTGGTATAAACACTCGACCTGCGCATGCGCGAGATGGAGACATTCAGTGCTGAAGCACCGCCTCTGGCGGTCATCCAGGATTCATAGAACCGTAGTTACATACGTAACTCTCGATCTAATGGTTTCTCTGTGGCTTGATTAGGGCTTTCTATAGATTAAAAGAATTAACCATGAGCAATCACATGATTTTCATATCACTTCTCATAATAAAAGTGATACAGTATTTTTCAAGTTCATATCATTCTTGTCAGCATCTCAGTTGCTTAAAAAGCTCCCTGCTCAGTTCAGTGGACAGTAAATGCAGATAATGTTGTTCTTGTTGATGCAAACATTTGGCAGGACTTCAAAGCTGAACTTTTTTCTTGTTTGTTTCTGCTTGCTACCTTCTAAACCGAGAGTTAAACAGTCAGCTGACACCAACTACAATAACAATCCTGCATTACTGCTGCCGTCTTTTTCTGAACAAAATGAGCTTTGGATTACAAACATCAGCTCACAGTGAGAAAATGAACCAAACAAACCAGCTACTTTCCTACCCCACCTCCCCCTGAACGTGACTGTCAACACTGACCACAAGAGGTTGGACTGCTTTGTGTGGTACTCTTTGCTAATAATTTAATTATTTTATTTTAATATGAAAGTGTATGACACTTGTTCAGGATTGCCACTTCTACTCTTGTAAAGTGAGAGTTGGAGTCTTATCTTGTTCATTTCATGTCACAAGCCAGAAGGGATGGAATCTGTCTTTGTGATAGCAGGACGTTAAAGCTGAAGGATGTGGGCTGTGAGCGGCATCTCTAGTGCTTGGCACAATCTTTTTTATTTTACCTTTGGTGAAGACTCAACTTAATCTTTTCCACTGGGAGCAGGAAACAAGGGACTCACTGCTCTATAATGGCAGCTCTTCAGTTCTGCCTTACCATCTTTATTTCTTTTTAAAATGTCCCATTTGTGGAAGAAAACAAAAACACATTTAAAGTGCTTCTAATTCATTTTCGGTAAACAGAGGTGGAACTATTTCACATGACTCTTTCTTAAAATATCTTTAGTCTGATGGCCATCCAGAAGGGGCCACCTGCTGTGAATCAGGACTGAATCCTTTCTTATCAAGGGGACACCTGACACACACGTCTCGTTTTTCGTCAATCATGACCCAATACACCAACACATCCCCTGCGGAAATCATCCTTCCCTGGCCATCTGCTATTTCCACCACACTTGACCCAGATCCATATCATCCCTTCTCCATTTCCCCCAGTTTGCCTCTCAGCTTTCGGATCTCTTCATGTATCATCCGCCTTTATTTTCTCCACACTGTCTCCCATTTTACGCTCAGGTTTCATAGTACTTCTATACCTTTATATGCTCCTCCCCGTTTCCTCTCCTTGTCGTCATTTTCAGCCCTCAGTTGTCATATGAAGGTCAAATAATAACAGGGGGAGCATCCTCCCAAAGGAGGCACGGGAAGGAAAAGAAGGAGGAGTCAGTACCTTCTCCTGTGGCGCTGTGCTTCTCCCTCATGGCTAAGGAGGAGATGGTGATCTTCAGGGTGAGTTGGGGGTCTTTGGTGGTGCAGACCTGGATGGCTGCTTCGGGCACACATGACCGCACCTCGTATTTGTCGTCCGTCATTGTCTGCAAGGTAGAGCTGCACAATTAATTACAAATCCAATATCACAGTTGCATTATTGACTTCCCACTGTTTGTAAGGAACAAGGGGCTGGTATTCTGCTTTGCTGGAGACACTTGGAGAAACTGTTCTTTTACAAATACTGGCCCATTAATCCAAATGTTAGTTATAGAGAAAATACAATGCATTCTCAAACCCATCTAAGATATCAAACTTTAAATTTTCATGAAAGCTGAAACAAAGGCAAGAGGCATTATAGGCAAGACAGCAAAGGGAAGGTGGGTGTTTAGGTAGAAAGGAAATATGATAGGTAGAGGTGAAGATATTTTACATTAGTCCTAGATGGTAGTGGTACTTGAGCAGGAAGGTAGGTAAAATTGAATGAACATAGGTAGGTAGGTATGTAGGTGGGTAGCAGTGGTGGGCAGTCAGGGCCAGCAAAGCCTCTCTACTGCCCTAAACTTTATCAAAATCAGTGACTTACATTTTAATAGTTTCCCATTAATCTTCTTATTCACAATAGCCTATTCTTTTCTTTTTATGGCTTGTCTGTCTCTCAGCTGCGGTGCTTCTTGCAATGGAACTTTGCATTAGAGCTTTTATCCAATCATATTTCAGCCGTCATGTGTTGCAGGAGTCTGCCTGGGCCTTCACAATTAAAACTGCAGGCGGCTGAATCTTGAAACACATTGTAATGATGCTCTTCCTTTAACCAATCACATTTCAAGTTCGTATTCTTAGGCCTTCTCTGGCCTACGGTTAAACCAAGCTAGCGGTTCATGTTCATCTGTTGCAAGCTGCACAACTAAATGTTCCCCGTTAACTTTTGATAGGTATTTTTGGCAGAAAGAGGAGAGCCTATTGATTTACCTACCTATCGATCGTTGCCTTCCTACAACTTATGAATGATGTTGCCATTTAAATGCTATGGTTTTTCTGTAAATCAGATTAATTTTCTGCAACTGCTTGTCCTCTGCCAGCTGATAGCTTGGATAGGTTCCAGCCCCTCACCCCTCACCCCCCAAGTGCATTCTCTCCATCTCACGGTCTCTGAGAGAAATGACCCCATCTATCACACCTCTGTCTGCCTGTCAATCAGCCTCAGTCCAGGGAATAAAAGCTTCAGATGGTTTCGTTATGGAGGTTTATTAATGGACATGGGAGCACAGGAAGCACCTTTAGTCTCTGAGATCTGCTCTGTTGGCTGGTGTTTGTTGAGGAGACCCGTGTGAAGGTTAGACTCAGAAATGGGAAGGAAGGAAGGCCGGATCTTCCAAAGATCGTTTGTTTTATGTTTGAAGAAGAAAATAAACATTTTTAATCATAATGAAAAGCTGTATAAAATCCACACAAATTGTCCAGTTGAACTACAGAACAGCTCCTGTACAGTTTATGGTAGTAGGTAGTAAGTAAGAAGATAGTAATGAAATAAGGATGGTTGGAAGGAGGGAAGGAGGAAAGGAGGGAAAGCAGGCAGAAAGGTAAAAATGAAGGCAGCAATGAAAAAAGGAAGGTAGGTAGACAAGAAGGTTCGTAAAAAGGCAGGTAGGTATGATGGGAGGAAAGTAGGAAGGAAAGATAGTTAGGTCGGAAGGTAGGTAGGTATGAAAATAGTTAGGTAGGTACGAACAAAGGAAGGTAAAGAGGTAGGAATGAAGGAAGGAAGGTAGATAGGTAGAAAGGTAGGAAGGTTGAATCTTCCAAAGAGGATCCTTGATGAATAAAAATGTCATATAAAATCTACACAACATGAGCTCCAGTACAATTTATTGTAGTGTAGTTTACTGTGTCAGCGCATCTCCTGTTCTTTTATCACACATAAAGAACGCTGGGATATATTTTTTTTTAAAGCTTCCCACCCCACAGTTGGTTCCTCTGCTGTGCTTTCATGGCTGATTTTGGATGCAGAACACCACAGTGCTGGAGATGTGTCTGAGTGTTACCTGGATCTGCAGGGGAAGGTTGGCACTGATGGTGTAAAGCAGCAGCTTGGTGGGTTTCTCTATGCACATCAGCACCAGCTCCAGATCCATGTCCCCTTTGATTAGCAGGCCTTTGGCCACCAGGCCGACGCGCGTCACCCCACACAGCACTGATGATGTGTCGTTCGGCCTGAGGGCAGATGGATGACAGCCAGCGTCAGATTATCCCACAGCCATGCAGAAGGTTTGCAGATGATAACACACTGCATCCAGGGAACAGCTGAATGTGTTTCTAAACGTACTGCTACTGACAGTTAAACCTGAATCTAAAGACAGATCACCTCTGCTGTCTTTCTAAACACTTCTGAGCTGCACACATTTTCACCCAAATTGTTCTTTATCATTTCCTTTCTTACCAACAGTACTCCTTACAGCTTGACGAGGGGATTAAGAGACTGATATGATACAATATCAATACAATTTGGATTTGTGAAGCAATTGAGAATGTTTCACCACATGCTTGCAAACAGCTCTGTACATGAACAATATGTTCAGTTCGAACAAGCACAAGGCTAGGCGCACCTCTGAAGAACAAGACATACTCTGGAGGCATACAACAACCGACTCTCCGACAAGTAAACTGCTTGGTTATATAATTATATGCTTTATATTATATGGACATATTAGTCTGTAGGTTATGTGTATTCTCACTGAAAAGTCTCATCTACAATATCCAATATCCAAACTTGAAACCACCCTCACCTGCTACCAATGGTAGGTAGGTAGGAATGTAGATAAAAAAAAGTACTGTAGGTAGGTAGGTAGGTAGGTAGATACTGTGGAAGGTAGGTAGGTAGGTAGGAAGTAAGGATAGCACAAAGGTATTGTACTGCAGGTAGGTAGATACAAAGGTACTGAAGGTAGGTAGATAGATACAACGATACCATAGGTAGGTAGAAATAGGCTGCAGGTAGGTACAAAGGTAGGTATGTAGGAAGCCAGGAAGGTACCAAGGTACTGTAGGCAGGAATGGTACAAAAGTACTTTACATACGCCCAAAGGCAGGTATGTAGGAAAGTAGGAAGATACTGTAGGTAGGTATGTTGGTACACATGTACTGTAGGTACGTACAAAGGTACTGTAGGTACGTACAAAGGGAGGTATGTAGGTAAGAAAGTACACTATATTACCAAAAGTATTCGCTCACCTGCCTTTACTCATTCTATGAACTTAAGTGCCATCCCATTCCTAACTCATAGAATTCAATATGATGTCGGTCCACCTTTTGCAGCTATTACAGCTTCAACTCTTCTGGGAAGACTGTCCACAAGGTTGAGGAGAGTGTTTATAGGAATTTTTGACCATTCTTCCAAAAGCGCATTGGTGAGGTCACACACTGATGTTGGTCGAGAAGGCCTGGCTCTCAGTCTCCGCTCTAATTCATCCCAAAGGTGTTCTATCGGGTTCAGGTCAGGACTCTGTGCAGGCCAGTCAAGTTCATCCACACCAGACTCTGTCATCCACGTCTTTATGGACCTTGCTTTGTGCACTGGTGCACAGTCATGTTGGAAGAGGAAGGGGCCCGCTCCAAACTGTTCCCACAAGGTTGGGAGCATGGAATTGTCCAAAATGTTTTGGTATCCTGAAGCATTCAATGTTCCTTTCACTGGAACTAAGGGGCCAAGCCCAGCTCCTGAAAAACAACCCCATACCATAATTCCTCCTCCACCAAATTTCACAGTTGGCACAATGCAATCTGAAATGTACCGTTCTCCTGGCAACCTCCAAACCCAGACTCGTCCATCAGATTGCCAGATGGTAAAGCGTGATTCATCACTCCAGAGAACGCGTCTCCACTGCTCTAGAGGCCAGTGGCGGCGTGCTTTACACCATTGCATCCGACGCCTTGCATTGCACTTGGTGATGTGTGGCTTGGCTGCAGCTGCTCGGCCATGGAAACCCATTCCATGAAGCTCTCTGCGTACTGTACTTGGGCTAATCTGAAGGTCACATGAAGTTTGTAGCTCTGTAGCAATTGACTGTGCAGAAAGTCGGCGACCTCTTTGCACTATGCGCTTCAGCATCCGCTGACCCCTCTCCGTCACTTTACGTGGCCTACCACTTCGTGGCTGAGTTGCTGTTTTTCCCAAACGCTTCCATTTTGTTATAATAGAGCTGACAGTTGACTGTGGAATATTTAGGAGCGAGGAAATTTCACGACTGGATTTGTTGCACAAGTGGCATCCTATGACAGTTCCACGCTGGAATTCACTGAGCTCCTGAGAGCGGCCCATTCTTTCACAAATGTCTTGTTTCACAGTCTGCATGCCTGAGTGCTTGAATTTATACACCTGGGGCCAGGCCAAGTGATTAGAACACCTGATTCTGATCATTTGAATGGGTGAGCGAATACTTTTGGTAATATAGTGTATAAAGGTAATGGTAGATACAAAGATACTGTAGGTAGATACGGAGGTAGGTACATAGGTAGGTTAAAGGTACTGTAGAAAGAACAAAGGTAGGCATGTAGGTAGGTAGGTACAAAGGTAGGTATGGAGGGAGGAAGGAAGGCACACAGGTACTTTAGGTAGGTACAAAAGTAGGTAGGTAGGTTGGAAGATAGGTATGTAGGTGCAAAGGTAGGCAAGTAGGAATGTAGGTAGGGAGGTGCAGAGAGGCACAGACAGTAGGGTAGGCATGAAAACACCAATTTTGTCCACAAACTTCCATTACTGACCTACACCCTTATATCAATGACATAGTGATTTACTTCTTCTGTTTTATATGTGCTCTGCAGCGGCTTTACCACCTCAGTGTGGTGGTTTAGGCTAAATGCCAAATGCTGATCATCTAAGTCATAGCTAATCATCCAGACATTGCATGTCATCTCCCGAAGTACATATACAACCATAAAAAATCATCATGGTACAAACAAAACACATACTTTGTCTCAGCGCTGTCTTCTTTCTCCACATTTTCCCCAGCTTCTTCACTACTGGAGACGTTCCCTGAGGATTTGTTGAGGCCATTCATCCAATCAGAAACCTTCTTGAGCGCGCCCTCCACGGTGGACACCAGTGTCTGGACGGCCTCCAGCTCTTCTGGGGCCGGATAGATGCTGGCATGCTTGGCCATGACATGGCGGTCGTCATTGGCAAATGATCGAAACGACCTCTGGGTACAGACAAGCACAAAGAGGGAAAGGTGACATCGTTTTAGTTTTACTTGTTTTTATTCCAGCTGATGCCCGTAGGATCACACATGGTGAGCAGCTGGAGAGCATAAATAAAATGACTCTAACCTGTGGCCTTGTCAACTTGACTTTTGAGATGCTCTGTTGTTGAAACTCAAAATTAAACATTTCCTTACAATATAAAATTAAATGAGAAAAATACAGTTTAAAACATTACAAGTTATACATATATGAGTTTATCAACTAAAAACACAACATGTTCTTCACTGGTGATTGTGTGAGTGTCGTTTGATCATACTAGATATGTCTGTGAAGGTTCTCTGTCATCCAGGATGGTATATAAAAAAAAAACAAAGCTGAAACAAGGGCAACTGGACCTGCAGGGTTTCTTGAAGATGTTCCATCCAAATCTTTAGTTTAAACTGACTGATGGGGAGTTGGTTTTAAATAGAAACATCTGTGGGTGGTGTCCATCTGAAATTTGCACGACTAGGATCTATTAACAACCAGATACTCACCTGTAGTTGAAGGAAACTGTTTTAATCCAGTTCTAGTAAATAGTACTCTAATGAACCATTAATGTCCAGACACTCTAGTCTCAAAGTGTGAATGAGGGTAAACCCTTTTGTGTACAGATGTTAAGACTGTTGTATATTGATTATAGATTATATCTCATTTCACCTTCCATGTTCAGAGAGGGGTTTCCCAGTTTGACATAGGTGGCTTCCTTTCTCTTTAAAACCATCTGTCTTCTCTGGTTAAAATGTGGATGTTTTAAGAGCAGCCTGGGCATAAAATGCACTTTATGTAGAGTGAAAAAACATGTACCACTTGTCATGGTGACAATAATAATGAATTATTTGTACATATCTGTGAGTTGCAAAAGTAACTGAACCCCTGTTTTCAGTATCCGGTGTGATCCCCTTGTGCAGCAATAACAGCAACTAAACGTTGACTGTAACTGCTAGCTAAAAGTAGAGAGGGTGTCTGCCTCCCGAACCCAAATTGGGAGCTGGTTCCGCAGGAGAGGAGCCTGATAGCTGAAGGCTCTACCTCCCATACCATGTTTTTGAAATTCTAGGAACCACAAGTAGGCCTTCACTTTGAGATGGAAGTGATCTGTTGAAATAATATGGTACAATGAGGACTTTAAGGGCCTTGTATGTAAGGAGGAGGATTTTAAATTCTATTCTAGATTTTAAAGGGAGCCAATGAAGAGAAGCTAAAACTGGAGTAATATGATCTCTTTTGCTAATTCCTGTCAATGCTCTTGCTGCCGCATTTTGAATCAATTGGAGGCTTTTTAAAGAGCTATTTGGACAGCCAGACAGTGATGAATTACAGTAATCCAGCCTGGAAGACACAAATGCATGAACTAGTTTTTCAAACTCTCCTAGACCTTGTAGAGGATGCGCCAATCTTCTCCACATGTTTGATATTCTCCTTTGAAAAGAGATTTGACATGCTCTATATATTCATCTGCTTTTATTGGCTTGTTTGCCACAGAGCTCTGATGGGTGTCGTGTTTTAAAGGTCATCAATAGTGAACGATCAGAAAAACGGTATATGGGTTCAAAAAAGGAATATCAGCATCATCATTCATCATCAAAGACAATCATCAAAGCAGCGCTCGCTCCAGGTAATTACAGAAGTTGTTGACTGACTTGCAGAAGGAAACAGAATAAATCCAAACGGATTTCTTTGAACTTGAGCAGGGCTTTTAATTCCTGGTGTTGTTTTCCTAGACGAGGAACACTTGTCACAGTCTTCACCATGACAGCAGCACATGGCCTACATACAGCTGCCGTTATTTAACATTAACATTTATGAAATGTACTTAGGGATAGAACACATCTCTCTGTGCGAACAGAAAAAAAAAGGTCTGATGTGTAAAATTAGCTCACTGCTCTCTTTTACAAGCCTGAGTGCATGCGTTCGCCAGCCCTACATCACAGCAGGCTTTCCGTCCAAGGTCAAACTGCTAACCCTCTCAGTCTTCCCTCCCTCTTCAACTCTGATCCTCTCTTTTCTCTCCAACATTTCCTCTCCTGCGGCATGTAAGCACCCCTCATTACGGTGACTTATTTATGATGGCGCTTTAATAATTCATGGCTTCAAATCTCAGGGGCTTGTGCTGGAGTTGCGAGGGTCATTTATCACGACCCAGCTAATCTCTCGCTGGACTGCCGGGAGGGTTCAAGGCTGTGTTAACTGCAAGTGTGGGCAGCACCGACAACCACAACACACAAACATTAACAAGATCTAAATGAAAGATTAAGACTTTCACAGCACCAACGTCAATTCTGGATACCGGCCCAGCTTCATATCAAGCCGGGTTCCTTTTAATTGTTACCTACAAGACATCTGGGAGTTCGGCATCACAATTAGAAGATAACGACATGCACCATTTTAATTAATTGTGTTGGGGGGCTTGGCAGTGGATAGCACCTACTTAAATCACGCACATATCAGAAGTAATTCCTTTAACATTTTGGTTTCCGGATAAAATCACTCAGGAAGACGACGAGAAACCAGCAACAGAGGGATACATACATCACAACATATCCAGGAATATGAGGCTATTTGTTCAGCTTCACTTTTAATCAAAAACTAATGTTAGGACGTCAGTGTTTGGCTGATACTACCTCAGAAGGTAGTATCTTCCTGTTTGAAGTAAACAAAAGGACAAAGTTCAAAGAACACACAAAAGACTTTTATCGTTTTACATTTTTGTCTCATCTGAATGTTCAAATTAGGGATGTCCCGATTGGTATCAAGAGACTGATATCAGTGACGATCCAGGCACGTTTTAAATGATCAGATCAGTATTGGGCTTCTGCCAAGCTTGATCTTTTGTAGTTATTTATTTTTGGTCTGCCATAAGCCAACATGTCCCCATAGCCTCAAAACATCTTCTTCTTCTATTTTAACGGCGGTTGGTGAGCATCAAAGCTGCCAATATCGAAGAAGAAGAGGAACCAAAATTACATGACTAAACATTTCCGCTGTGTGTAAGAACTTTACTGTGGAAAATAAAGTCAGACAGACAGAAATTAGGAAACTCTGACATGTTAATGTTTGGTGAGATGGCAGTAGGCGATCATCATTCAATACTACCTAAAATAAAACCAAATAAACCTAAACTTGATTCATCACGAAAAAAAGAATACCCCGAGTATGGATGACCAGCCCATTTCTGGTATAGAGAACACAGGTTTTCTGGAGCCAAGGTACGAGCTACCCTCTCCACACTACATTAACTTTGACAGCTCTATTTATTGGACTGAATCCAGTCACATCTAGGAGAATACAAGGAAGACAAGAAAAGACTTTAGGAATCTCCAGGGGACTAACTTCTGTTTATTTAAGATTGGATCAGAACACCCCTATTTCAAATCCACAAATATTTCACAAATGACTAGAGCATTGGACTAGAGCATATACAGTCAATGGACTAGAGAAGGAAAGTCGATGATGCGCTGCCTGTGTTCTTCTTCTACTGTTTTGAACAGGCAGCCTGTTGATTAGTTTGAGCTCTGCTGCCACCTAGTGACTGGAGGCTTGTTTATCGTTCAAGCATTAATAAAGACACTAATACTGAAAGTCCACCTGACCCCACTATTTGAGAAGTACTGGTCTAATCTGAAAAAAACACAACAAATTCTTTTACTTAAAGTACAAAGTCCCTGTGCACAGGCCTTCTTCCTCCAGGTGCTGATGGTGTGCAATATAACTATTACAAAATCAAAAAGTAGTATACATCGCACACTGGAGAGTATTTTGCTGACTTTATTTGGCGTGAACAACGCGTTTCGCAATTTGCTTCATCAGGTTCATGCCAAATAAAGTCAGCAAAATACTCTCCAGTGTGCGATACTACTTTTTAATTTTGAAATTCTTTTACTTATTTACTTTATTCTTGTACTTTTACTTAAGTACAGAATGTGAATACTTTTGCCACCTCTGCCCACCAACAAAACTATTCACTTCCAAATGTATTCTTACGTAGTGTCTTATGCTCACAAACTCCATCAATCAATGCAATTAATCATCTGGGTATATAGTACAGGCAATAATGGATATTCAACAAATATGAGTTAATTTCGAGATTAACAACTAAGAAGACACCAACATTAGCACACAGCAGACATGCAGAGGAGGCTCACCATGTCCAGGCAGTCAGGAGGTTGTTCGAGGGGCTAGGTGAGGACCAGAGTCCTGTCTCTCAGCCTCTTCATGCAGTTATACACCTCTCGGCTGTTAGCCTCTCGGTCAGAGTCTCACTGTGGAGGAAGAAGACAAGACAGCTGAATATTTGCCTCAACATTGCATCTGTTTTATGACACAATGATACAGCTTTAATCTTTGTACATTTTGTTGCTTATGATGTGGGTTATCCAGGATTTAAAGCTTAGTCTAAGCTGTCTGAATAAACATCAGCTAAAATGATAATCCCAGATGTCAGAGCTTCAGACTTCATGTTACACAGCTAGTAATCACAAACATCTGGAAAACTACAGCAGATGTGAAACCCAACAAATCAAAGATTGAAGAAAGATTTCAGAAACAACATATTTTGCTCAGACTGGCTTCATCAGAGCAAAGATTAGAGCTGCAGTGAGGTCAAGTGTAAACTGCTTACTATGACATTATACACCCATCAGTCATAACATTATGACCACCTTCCTAATATTGTGTAGGTCTCCCTTGTGCCTCCAAAACAGTTGTGACTCATCAGAGAATGGACATGGGCCTTCTGAGGGTTTCCTGTGGTGTCTGGCAACAGAATGTTGTTAGTGGGGGCCTTTGGGTCCTATGGGTTTAAAATGGCAACTCACTAGCTAGCAAGCCAGCTAGCCTGCCACCGAAAGACTTTTATCGCCGAAACAACACGGCCGAAACAACACGGTCGAAACAACACGACCGAAATAGGATGTTGTGATGACGCAAGCAACAACCGCAGCCAGCACGGGCATGTCTGCCATGTGGACGTATTTCAATATATAAAGTATTATTATAAAGTATTATATAAATATTATATAAAGACCCACTGATAGCGATTTGCAAAATGTGTGATGCTGAAATTTCAAGAGGCGTGCATCTTCAAAGAATTTCTCCATGTCGGGTTTAATTTATCACCTGAAATCCAAACATCCAAGCAAGGAAGTTTCCCAGTGATGGTACCGGTGCCCATTACGTCGATCGCGTAGATTGCGAAGGCAGTTTGGGTAGATCGCGTGCCATTGGAAAAAGCACTAATACTAATAATTGTCATAATAATTTCGTTCGGTGTTTCGGTTTTTTCGGCCTTGGGCTCTTCATTTGCGGTTTTCGGTTTCGGCCAAGAATTTTCATTTCGGTGCATCCCTACCTGAAAGCGCATGTTGGTCATCTTTTTTTTTGTATTTATTTATTTATTTGTATCATTTAGTTCCCCTCTCCTGAGAGAACATTGACCAGTTAAATGGGCGTCTCATTTTATTTTAATAAACCTATATATGTTAGATAAGGGTTAAAGTCTTTCTGTAACCAGTCACCAAACCTCCCTTCATGTTTTATGTGGTGGATTTCAAAAACGACTAAAAATAAACTAGCCATTAAAATTTTTTTTTTCAGTCCACTTTGATTCTGCTGCAGCCGTGAAATCATTTATCTGACCGCAGCCTCGCACCAACACATTAATTAAATTACTCTGAATATACGCTCACCATCAACTGCATCAGATGAGGCTGCAGCTTTGGCCTACAAATGCTAATGACATGTGGTGAATCCATGTGGTGGTCACAATGGAGGAGGAGGAGGATGTGCTGCTGTTTAACGTCCTGGGGGAAAAGTGGGTTCGAGCTGAGCGTCAATTAGATCCTCCGTCACCTTGACCTGGTTTTCAGTGCTAGTGGGAAGCAGGCTGACAGTGTTCACTGCTACAGCTGTGGTTTTATTCACAGTAAGCTCTGTTCTGTTTGCAGTTTTAATTATCCAGAAACCATCAGGAAAAAGGATCAATACGCCACAATAACTAGATGAGATTTTTGCCTCGTGTCCCTACTCCAGCTCTCTTTGCTTCAGAACAAAAACTCTCCAAACAGCAGAACTTCAAAGCATTTACTGCTGCTCAATAATGGAGGACGCTGCTACATGAGAGGGAGAGACCAACACATGAATGCTAACGAGGCCTCTAGTCACTCTAGGAGAGAAGACAGAGAGGTGTTTGTGCCACAGGATTCAGGCCGATGATACATC